>NC_080046.1:10743277-10822491 GCF_012489685.1 Lotus japonicus
TTGTAGAAAGATACAAGCAAAAACCATGTATTGACTACTTTGAGGAATTTACTCTAGTTGCAAGATTAGATACAGTTCGCGTGCTTATCTCTGTATCGTATCAAAATAATTGGAAGATATATCAAATGGATTTAAAGCCTGCATTTCTAAATGGTACTCTGAAAGAGGAAGTATATATTGAGCAACCTGTGGGATATGAGATTAAAGGAAAAGGAGATAAAATCTAAAGGTTGAAAAAAGTATTATATGGCTTGAAGCATACACTAAGGGCGTGGTAAAAATAGATTGACTTTTTTTTGGCAACATTAGATGTCCCTTTGAGCACACATTATAAATTAAATTTGTTGAACACAGAGATGTTCTTATTGTGATCCTTTATGTATATGATTTAATTTTTATTAGCACTAATCCAAAGTTGATTGCAAGCAGAATTCAGGGAGACTTGATTAAATGTTTTGATATTACATAATTGGTCCCAATGTCCTATTTTATTAGCATTAAAGTCAGTTCAGCAAAATGATGAAATTTTAATCTCAGAAAATATATGTTGATGATATTTTGAAGAAATTCAAGATGACAAATTCAAAGTACATTTCCACAACTATTGGCAAAAAGAAATTGAAGCTGGCAGGAGAAATGGAGGCAAGAGGGTTGATTCAACTTATTACAAAAGTTTGATTGGGAGTTTGAGATATTTGAATACAGTAAGATCAGATATAGTTTGTGGAGTAGGATTGCTCTCTAGATTCATGGAGCCATGAGATTGTCATTAGCAAGGAGCACAGAGATCTCTCAGATATATCAAAGGTACTTTGAAGGATGGAATATTTATGCTAGTAATAACGATGTGAAACTCGTTGGATACACAAATAGTGACTAGACCAGGGTACGCATTCCATCTTGGTAGTGGTGCGATATCATGGTCCTCTACAATCAGTTGTTGCACTTTATGCGAATGAAGCATAATACATAGCAGCTGAGAGTTGTGCTACACAAGCAATATGACTAACAAGAATTCTTGAAGTGATGCATCAAAAGCTCCTTAGATGATTTGGAGATGTAAGAAGAGACCTGTATAAGCATACCAATGAGGGATTGGCCAAATGAAGGATAACTCATTACATAGGGGGGAGAGACCTCAAGGAAAACTACGTCAAACTAATAAGAAGGACTGGAGGTAAATCACAAATGTCTATATGTGAACTTAATCCATGACACAGCATTTTTAGTATCTCGTTTAGTTCACATAGCTAACCTATGACAGTAAGATTAGAGCTAGAGATAGACAAAAAAAGGTTTCAAAAAGATTTGAGGCCAAAATAAAATAAAACGAAACAAAATTAAAACTCCAGAATAAAATTAAGGGACGGAAAGTTTGTGGACATCCAAAATTAGAAAGAAAGTTAAATAAATTAGAGAAGATACTACAAAGGTTGTACAAACAACTTACATTTTTGTTATGCACGGATTGATAATATGGATCACTCAACAATTAACAAATTATTTTTTGTTAACCCTTCACCAGTAAGCGGGAACTCCGGTGACAGCTTCCATTCCCCATCTACTAAGAATTTGATTTCATACCTGCATAGAAATTTAGGTTTTTTTGCATTAGAATACTCCACGCTATAAGCTCAATTTCAAAGCTTTAGAAAGTCCTAAAAAAGGGTACCTTCCTGGCCTGAGCATCAATGTTGTTGAGAACCTTGTGTAAGAACCAGTGTACTCAGGTGAAAGGTGCTCTCCTTGGCTCCAACCATCAAAGGTGCCCATAACTTGCACACTCTGATGGAAACAAATGTTCAAACAGGCAATTTAAGCATGAGCAGAGACAATGATTTTCTAAAACCACCCTGTAACATTATGAATTGATGATGCAAAGACTTCTCAAAAGAATTCTTTCTTATATCCTACACATTTGAAGCCAATGTTTAGTCCTGAAAATCAAATTTGCACATTTAAATATTAAATAATTAGTATCAGTTTATGCAAGAAAGGACGTCACATGTTCCATGACATCACGGATACATTTTCTAGAGAAATCAATCACGTTTGAAATAGTTTGATAATTTAGTCCAAGAGACTTGTGGGTCTTCATATAAAGTTGAACTTTTTGTGGGAATTGCAAAGGAAAGAGAAGGAAAAAGAAACAGAACTATCAACGATTCAAGTTAATTGCATCAATCAGCTGACTATTAATTAAATTACGTTCATAACATTATCTATAGAAAGCTGTATAAGTATACATTGTTTTGAGAGCACTATATGAATAGTCATTAATGCAAGCAAAACACAGTTCCATGATTCAAAATTTCAAACCAAATTCTCATTTAAGATATGAAAGTCTATCTTGCTTGTGTTTACCTCAGCCATGCCAACCCAAAATACAGAGACCTGCTTCGATTGTGCCGCACCAACATCCTTTATTTGTTCCTTCAATTGTTCATGTACAGCTACATAGGCCAAAACAATCCATTCACAACAATAAGGACACAAAAGAGGCAACATTGTAAGAATGATACAGTTGTCAAGTTTCATTAGCTTATTCCACATAAAAATCAATGTATAGTGACTACGTTGATAGGGATGGTTCTAATCATGTGGAGTAATCAAGGAAAAAACCATTGTACCTTCTAATCTAGCAACAAGGTGAGAATGAATGTACTTTCCATTGATCTTCCTTGAACGTTCTGGAATACCAGATTGAGCTATTTCTTCTGCTAGTCTGGCCAAAGCCTGCCCCCAAAGTAGACAATATTATAGCACTGCGTATGATTCTCAACTGCTTTTATGTTTGAATTGAACATTTCTATAATGCAACAAAAGAATTCCAGTGAGGCATACTAGTGCCTTTCATACTTAACAATGATACATGTTTGCAGAGATCAATAAATGATTGGGTAGAGAATTAAAATGCACTTAGTCCATAGGATGACAATCTTTTTCTCATTATCATCTTATTAGAATAATATAACTTTACTATTAAAAGCTCCAGAAAATTAATAATTAATAATTTTTTTCAGAATACATTATCAGTACCATTATATTCGCAGACTGTCAGATGCCAAATTCGATTTTATATTTGAATATATTAGTAGCTAACAAAATTTTAAATTAGTAATCTTCTATTCCAGTAACTGTGTAACTAAGCTTAATATGGCAAATGCTAACGAGTGCCTTGAGGAAAAGGAAAAGGAAATCATTGACTACAATAAAAACACAAAAAATAAAAATAAAAAAGCATTTGATACTTGCATTGTGAACTAGGATACGTTTAATAGAGTTTATTAAATGCTTATTAACTAATGGCCTTAGGTAACTTGTTAGCAAAACCCTAACAATATATGCACAAACAACTTACTAAATTACATAGTAGAATATGATTTACGTTTTCAATTGCAAGGACTAGGAGTACATGGGTTCAAACAATAAAAGAGTATAGAACGGCAGCAAGCACACTAAGTGGAAAGTGTTCATCAGCTGCAACTTCGGAGCAAGAGGGTAGTAGAAGAGATAAATCACAACCAAAAGTTATATGAAATTGCATAATTCAATTACCAAAAATATAAATAAAGGTCTATGATATGAATTTAATCATGAAAGGTAAGAATTCGTAAAAATTATTAACTCGTGCTTCTAGATCATTTGGTTGTCAAGTATGAAAAGTGAAATCTGCAAGTCCGTGTTGCCTCAGCAAGTATCAAATAAAGAAATGCTGGCCACATAAAAATAGAATTAAAAGTGAGAGGGTAGCAATAAATTTTAACCTGAATTTCAAGCTCCATGACAGCAAGGTCACTTTTAAATTTTACCAATGCATCCTCCTTTACATGCAACTGTAGAGAAAGAGGTCAGGTTAGGATCTTAGTACAAAGGGCTTTGCAATTTATACATTTTCATTCTATCTTCTGACCACACCTATTACTAGTAAAATAAACTCCCAAAAAATGTTTAAGTGTACATTTAGAAATCAGTACAAGACTACAAGTTAGTGAGTTCACTACAAACCTGAAATTAAGGAAACAATAATAGAAAAAGGATGACAATTTGAAGGCTCAAGCAACTCCTAACAAGAGATGCTAAAATTGCAGATGATTACTGGATTGGGTGTGAGAAGGGGGGGGGGGGGGGGATATTAGACAACTTAATTTATTCCAAAAGCACTCTATCTAGCATTCATACTTCCATTTTATGGCAGTCAACATATCACCTAGTGATCTAGATTTTTATCCTTATTGCCCCCATTCTTCTAAATGAGTAAATTTGAACAAAAGGTTGGGTGGGCCCATGATTTTGTCCACATTTCAAGCTTTAGGCTCTTGCATGAGAGAGGGTGTGTTAGGACAGAAGAGAAGGGAAAATTAGTTGGGGACAATCAGCTAGTTAGCTAGAGGGGACAATTTACATCATAAATACAGTGTTGTAAGGGTAGAGGGATCATTCAGATTTGGTAGTTTTAGAATATAAGTAAATAGTGTATATAATTATATGGCTTAATTGCACTTTTCGTCCCTGATCTATGCTCTTAGTGCAATTTTAATCCCCTTTGTTCAAAATGAGCAATTTTAGTACACCAAATATCAAAATGTGACAATTGGGTCCTTCCGTTAGTCTCCGTTAAATTTCAAAGGAATATTCTTATTTAGATTCTTTTTTATTATTTACACCACCATGGATATGACACATCAGAAAATAAAATAAAAAATAAAAAATTATCCCAAAATCACTCTCCTTTAATCTTCACCCTATCTTCACGTTTTTTTAAAAAAAAAACTTCACCTATCATCTTCATTATCCATCTCCTATCATCTTCACCCAAATTCAGAACCCTTCATCTTCACCTCCCCCCCCCATCTCTTTCCTCTAACAACCCACAAAACCCAGGGGTCATGATTTGAAACCCACAAAACCCAAGGAACCACCGCGATGTCCTCCTCATTTTCTCCTGTTGCCACTGCGTATTCGCCTCTTTGGAACCACCACCATCCAAACTCAAGCCAGGAACCACAGATCTGCGCCACCCCCTTGCCTCTACAGATCCAGTACAGAAGATAGGTGTGGTGATGGGTTCAATGGAGATGGGTTTTGTTTTACCTCCACAGATCTGCAGAAGAAGTGGGGTTTTGCTATTGCCTCCATTCTCTCTGCTTAGGGTCTTCATCTGGATAGTAAAGCTGCAATATTGCTTCAATCACAGATTTGTTCTGGGTTCATATCACAGAAAAGGGGACCTCCAGAATTCACATTTTTGTTCTGGGTTCATATCACAGATCTCAATCTTTTGGGTTCTGGGCAGTGAGAGGGTGAATGTTGAAGAAGAAGAGGAAAGAAATGGTCGGATGGATGAGGTTCAAGAAGAAGAGAGTGGTGGTGGTGCCATGGAAGAGGAAGAAGAAGAATAATGGAGAATGGTAGTGGTGGGTTTGTGGTGCTGCTAACGGAGAGATGAATTGTTTATGAATTGTTGAAGAAGATAAAAAGTTTAAAAGAAAAAAGAAAATTAAAAGAAAATGAATTAGAAAATATATGACATGGCATCCTAGTGGCGTACACTGTCATATCCACGTTATTAATGAGGTCCATGTAAACAAAGTCTGTTAACAATTTGACGGAAGGACCCAATTGTCACATCTTGATCTTAGGTGTACTAAAATTGCTCATTTTAAACAAAGGGGATCAAAATTGCACGAGGGGTATTGATCAGGGACGAAAAGTGCAATTAAGCCTAATTATATTATATTGATTAGGAAGAACCGTCTAATTACTACTTTTGCATATATATTGGCTCTCAAACTCAATTACTTATAGGATGTTTCCCTATCTTTTTTATGTAAGGAAGTGTTCTGACTTTTTTTTATCATTTTGGTGGCATGGCTGATTTGTAAGGCTTGGTCCCTAGAGGATTGACTTACAGCATGAGCTGATGAAGGGTTGGTCCCTAGAGGAGTGACTAACAGCACAAGCTCACAACAGCCATGCACCACCTGTTCGTCTTCCTATTTTCCTTCCCTTAGCAGTTAGCATTAAGAAAACTAACAAAAGGCTCTGCTATAAAGGGGGTCCCCCTTGGAGAAGAAATCTTTCTCCAATTCTCAGTCAATAAAATTGTCTATTTCCTTTTATTGTTTCTATCAATTTGTCAATCCTCTTCCTTGCGCTCCTAACACGCCGTGTTAGATACCATTAATATACTTTCACCTACCAGCATAACGTTTGGGATAGTTAATTCATGACCGTCATATTTACCAAATGCCAAGCGACCAGCTTGTCTTATATTTCCCAGTTGATCCATTTCCTTTTACCAGAAATATAGCCAAACATAATTATCCTCGTTTTATACTCAGCAAGATGCTACATCTAAACTCAATTGACTAAACCCATCCCAATTCCCAAGAGTCTGGTATTGACATCTGACACATCTTCTGGAGTTGGTCCCAAATAAGATTAAACCCATTTTTTGTACAAGATTGTCATCCAACTCAGACAATTTAGGTTTTATCATAAGTTTCAGAAACAAGAACCATTTCTACAATAATGAAAAGTGCAACTAGATTTCAATTTAATGGTAATGCAAAAGATATCAAGCATATACACATGTACATACCTGTCTTTTGAGGAATCTGTTTTGCTGGTTGGCTTCACTAAGCTTCTTAGTGAGTTTTGTTCTTTCAGTATCAGCAAGCAGTGCCCTTATCTATTTAATACAATTTGAAACAGACCTAAATATGATATATTAATCCAAGTTACATACAAAAAAAAGGTATCTTCAGCAAGTGTGTTCATCTGGCCAAAAACATGATAATCTCATAATCGTTTCTTAAACTGAGATAATTTTAGCCCAAAACATGGTATGACTGGATCCCCATAATAGGATATTAGGAGTATATTATGGTGATTCAATTTTCAGAAATACAGTGATGTACGATGATGTTTTAGGATAAATAAAGTCAGGATAACCCCTAATCACACAAACATTACAAAAGTCATTTATTGATTTAGTAGGAATTTGTACATTTCAAGAGGATAGAAAATATTTCAAAACATCACCACTTGGATGACCTAATCTATTGTGCCAAGTAGAAAAGCTATTATTGGTGTATAAGGTATTTACAATGGAAAAAGAGTAAACAGGAGACATGGTATTAACAGATGACAAGAGACCTGGAAAAGAGTAGAGCCCACCAGGTCCAACTTTTCCATGAAGAAGAACCTGTTTAGAAACCGGAGATTTTACAGAACAATCATTAGAGTGGAATTAAAAAAGACACGATCGTCTTTGGCAAGTTTAGTCAAACTCATGAAGTTTTTAGTGATTGTAGGAACATGAAGAAGATTTTGAAGAGCTACGGAATTTGACGAATTAAAAGGAGAAGAAAATAAAGAGGAAACACTAGATGTAATTTTCAGACCTTGCCCAGGGCCTTCATACACATCCTGCTGCTGTATGTTTTGGCAGAGAGGAGTCACATGATGTGAAGCTCCTGAGCCTGGGTACCAAGACATATTGGAAGGAGAAGGCTGTGTATTAGGCTATTAGCCATGTAAGCTTGGGCCTTCTGGCTCCATTGAGGAGAAGATGACTGAGTCATAGTAGGAGATGGTTGATCCCACTGTTATAGGAGGAGTAGACAGAATCGGAGGCATATAAGTTGCAGATTGATTCCATGACTGTTGAACTGCAGAATTAGTCCACAGGTGAGAAGGATATTGCACAAAATTCTGTGATCCAAATATCCAATAGAATTAGGAGGTCTAGAATTCCTTGAGGAACTTGAGGAACATAAAACTGATTGAATCTCTGCTAACACACTTGAGCAGTGTGACCAGATCGAAAGCATACTTGACATTGAACATTGTTTCAGCCTCCACAGCCACGACCAACTCTAAATCCTCGTCCTCGGCTTCGAAAGTTGGATCCTCCTCTTTGCTATGGCGATTGAAGCAGAGTATTCTGTTGCTCCCAAAACAGATAATCATTATTATGAATGTCTGCATCATGATCGGCTTCAGTGCGGTAACGAGGCGGAATAACAGGACGAACTAGATAAACATTAAGTCGATGTCTGGTTCGATCTGCTGCTTCCATAGCAGAAAATTCTTGTCAGAAAGTTTTTCAGAGATGATGTGAGAACGTTGACGGATTCGAAGCTTGCAGAAAACTTGAACTCGCGGAGTCACATAAGAGCACGGATGAGTACGCTGCGGCGATCGAGAAGACACCGGTGTGGTGTGCGGAGGTGAATTTAGTACTGGAGATCCGACATCAGCCATGGATACCCCAAACTCAAGCTCTTGATACCATCAGAGAGAGAGAGAGAGGATAACAGAAATGATTCATTAAGTAGCTGGACTAACTTACACTATCCTAACTACTAAGATATCTAACAGCAACATAGAGTTAACACTCTATTACACAAACACGCAAAAGCCGGAAAAAGGAAAATGGATATGAAGAATCACCCAAGTAAAGGAAGGAATTAAATCTAAGTCTTTATCATTCAGACTCTTCCGGACATGAAGACTGTAAACATATGTTTGGATTAGTGGAACATAATGGAGTGGAACGGAATGGAATATAATGGAATGGAATGAGATGGAATAAAAGTACATCTCCATTGTTTAGACATTTTATAATGGAGTGGGACAAATTTACCACCGTATTGTTTGGATACTCGATGGAACCGAATGAGTTATAATTTATTTGTTCCTAAATTATCCCAAACGGTAAAAATATTAGTTATGGTGTTTGGGAGGACGAATTTAAATGCATTATCCTTGCTGCACCATTCTGCTTAATTATCTTCATATCAGTTATGCTATTCATCTTGATCTTATTTTTCATAACAAGGTTATAAACCTACTTAGTTGATGTTAGACATCAATAAACATGCCTCTTGGAATTGAAGGTTGTATTGACTATTGAAGGTGTTTGGAAGGATATATTGGTGCATCTAAAGTCTAAACCACTAACAGATTTATACTTGTGGAGAAAAACATAATGAAATGAAACATAAGAAGAGAAGTGCCCGTAGTTCACATGGTGTATCAATGATTCAATGCTTCAAAAGGCATACTAAAGTGATTTGAAAACAAGGGCTTCAGAGTTCATCCGTTCTTGAAAAAGAGAAAAATAACAGTATGGACAAATGTTTGAGAGGTTGGAAGTTGAGAACATATCTTTAGTCAATTTGCAGTTTTGGGATTTTCACAAGACAACTATGAAGTAGACAAAAAAGAATACCTGTTCACTGGTTAAAGGATGTGCCAATGTTCCCTCTTCTGAGTCTGCATATGGATCCACATCCTCACTAGACTTATCTCCAGATTGTAATGATGCAGACCCTAAACTAATGGGCGTAGAAAGTGTTCTGCAGGAAAAAGGCCTTCTTGGATACACTGCAGTAAAAGCTTGATAGGAAGACGCCAATCTGTGCAAGTCCCACCTAGAATTCAGGGCAGCCACATGAAAAGAAAGCTTCTGAGTGTTTTCCCGTCCTATTGTTCTTGAGATATCGAAAAAGAAAATCCCGTTTGTTTCGAGATGACACCTACTCAAATTATGAAAGAATAGTGATCATTAGAATTAAATAAACCCCAATCAATGCAACACTACTTAGCAAAAAAGGCCACATATATCACTGAAAGCAAACCTTACAACTTCAAAATGAGATTAAACCCGTATGGATGCAAACCAAATAACACTTATTGGAGCTTATCTAGTAGATAGGTTCCAATAAGTCTGTATCAAAACGGGCTCATAGTATATTTCTAATAATAATTATTGAGATATAGTTACTATGAAGAGCTTATAAGCAAAACCAAAATTTTTAGGTTGCAGGGGAAAGTTAAGAACAGTGTTATTGCTTCAAACATTCATACTTAATTTATTATTATTTCAAGCATTTGCTTACCTTGCAATGCTTATTTCCATCATGAAGAGGTTTTTACTTCCCCTGTCAAAGGAAAAGGAAAGCAGAACATCAGGGTCTATTGAACCAGATATATTGAATTTCACAACAGAGTAGCACCACAAAATTTAGAAGAACAACACAAACAAGAGGGAAATTTCCTTACACCATTTTTCCATAAAACCCAGAAATATTATGATGATTGATTGATTGATTGTGAAAGAGACGCAAAAATGTCTAGAGACTATATCACACTCACACGATTCAGTAGATGGGTACCGATGTTAACACTTACAGATAGTAGTAACCCTAGTCCAGTGATATCTTCTTGTTCAATCTTCTAGAGCCATTTTCGTTTGATGCTAACAACTTGAGTTTCTTTTTTTCTTTATTTTGTGGTAATTTGGATTACGTGGGGAAGTAAAGGGCACCGTTAATCAGCACGTGGGGATTTGAGATGAATGGAGGGTGGAGGATTGTCTCACGTTCGGCTTGGACTCTTTCCAACTTTTCAATCCAAGAGAAAAAGTTTTTTCTCCCTTTCCCAATTCTAAAAGCTAATCATGATGGTTAGGTGTATTTATTTTATATTTACATGACATGATTATTTATTTTTATTAGATTTAATAGTTAAATTAGTCTTTAATTTTATAAGTGGGTTTGATTTTAAATTTTCAGTGGAAAAATCACGCTTAGTGGCGGTCAAACACTGTCATTAAACGTTATTTTGACTGACATTAGACTTTATTTTTCCGTCTAGGGACTAAAATCAAACTCACTTATAAAATCAGAGACTATATTCATCATTAACTCTTTTTATCATCATCACTTGATTGCAATTCCTCTCGTTAAAGTTCATATATCTCTTTTATCTCCTTTTAGTCGCACTCCTATGTATAGAGTGATCCTTCTGAATTGGAAGCCTCCTCTGTTTTATTGGTTCAAGTGCAATGTCAATGGTTTGGTTAGGGGGCGGTGAATATGGTTGGTTGTGGTGGTGTTTGTCGGGACTCTCCTCCAATAGATGGGCCATTGGATTTTGCAATAACTTTTGAGCGTCTAATGTTTCGTCGACGAAGCTCTGGGACATCTTCTAGGTCATTCAGTTGGCTACGGGGAGATATTTACTTAGAGTTGTTGAGAGTGATTCTTCGATGGTGGTGCATTTGGTTAAAAAATGGTGTGATTATCTTCACCCTTATGCTTTTATGGTTAACCAAATTCGGCTTTAGCAAGATAAGGATTCGTTGATGCGTTGTATTCATATTCTAGGGGGGTAATCAAGTGGTAGATTACAACTTGGCTAAATAGCCCATGATTTGAAGCTTGACATTCATCATTTGGAGGTTTTTTTTTTCTAAAACGAAACCAACTCTTAGATGTAGAAATTTCTTTTCTTTTCTTTTCTTCTTTTGAAACTAATTTTCCTTTCTTTAGTTGCACTAAAATGTCTTACCCGAATCTACTTTACTGTAGTTTTTTTTGGGCCTCTAGCCCTCCTAACAACAACAAAATAAAGTTCATATCATTCTTTTAGTTTATTATATCTTATCTATCTTTTAGTTTTATTATATTTTATTATCTTATACGTGTAGGAGTTTGACTTTTTTTTGAAAGGATGTGTAGGAGTAGACTTAGTGCAATTTATACCACCAAATTGGGAGGAGGACCTATTGATTTAGACAGGTCCACTTGGATTTCAGTTAAGCGATATGTTAAAGAAATATTAAATAGAGTATTGTATTAATGGTATTTATCTAAAGCATACACATAACCTAAACAAAAACTTATACATTTCAACAAATCTATTATTCAAGTTATGCGAGAAAGAAAAAAGATTGAGGGATTGAAGAAAATAAAGCATAAGGTGCTTCTAGTTTAAGGGGCTGCAAGTCTCATCTTTACTTGTGAGTGTGAGTTACACTAGACACCCCTTGAACCAGGAATGTCAATCCATCGCAACTGAAGCACCACTTCCCCAGACTCAACATTTCTAAGTCTCAGAACCATGTTTTGGACAACTTTCCCATCCTTCCACACAATGTGACTCTCCTCAGCTAAGCAATTTTGTCTGCTAGGTTGCACTCTGGTAACTATGGTGCCATCAGGGAGACCTTGCAACCGCATCTTCACCACTTCGATAAATGGACCAATCTCAAACTCAGCATCCCCCATTTTGTCATCCAAGCTGAATAGGTCCTTGTCATACACAAACTGCATCATCACAAGACAGTAAAATTAGTGCTCAGTGTTGAATTCTGTATCGAATGTCAATGTGCAGATAAGTTGAAGAATTTGGATTCCGGTCAGGGGAACTGCATTCACGCATTCAAGTATATTTTTAGTCTGATTAAGATCGGATGACTCACATTCCAAGTTGCTATTGCATTTTACTATTACAAGTTGAAATGTGAATCATGCAATTGAGATCATACAGCTAAAAATACTCGGCTGCATGAATGCTCTGCTGAAATCCAAACTAATCCAAAAATAGGCACAGTAAGTAACAAAGATATCCAGTGTTTCAGCAACTAGCCGTCTAGCCCCACATATGACGATGTTCTGAATCCCAAAAATTTAACATTTTGATTCTAAGATAATGTTTGTATGGTTTTGGTGTTCTGTCATATTCAGATCAAGTTTCTGCGACATTGAAAAATCTCATATTGACTACTGTCATCAGTCACCTGATAACACTGATATGCATACAGGTAGCTAATGCAACTTTCATGTTTTAATTAACCCAACTTTTGCTCTGAAAAACACACTGTTACAAGAAAAGTTACTTACTAGTTTGATTGTGTCACGATGATCTACAATGGATAAAGTCAAATCATCATTCCACTCAGGATTTAGATTCTTCTTCACTACCCGAGTCTTCAGCTTCTGCATGAGACATAAATGCAGTAATGAGTTTGATGTTCAGAGAACGAGCAATGCACAATGTTTGTTAACTCACCCCTCTACAATTTAACATCGGCTAACACAAATATCCAAAATTTTGGAACAAAATACAGTTGATTTTATGGTCCATTCAAACCATAGACTATACAGCTACAATATATGCTAACATCATATTTGGATCCACTTCTATTCCTCCCAAACTCACTTCTACACCCACAAAATTTACTCTTTTTATCTTTTTCCAAAATCACTTCTCCTCAAATGTGTTAAATCACTGAGTTTCCGTACACAAACTCAATTGCCCCTCAAATTTCAGCCTATCTTTTAGTAACTAGGATGAGTTGCAGTACTCAGTGCATAGTCTAGTTCTAATAAAAATAAATAATCACTAAAAAGCTAGTTTGGGACAAACAAATTATCCTCAATTATTTATATAGTTTTATAACTTTATTGATACCCCCCAAAAAAATTTGCTTAACTATCAAACAGCTGGCCTGGCCCCACAGTGGATGAGAGCAGCTTAAACCAAGTTTTAGAACCATCTATGCATGTTGAGATGACAATCATGACATGAAATTGAAACAAGGAGAACATGCATCAGAATCAGAGAAGGGACACATAACATAAAATTAAAGTGATATTAGAGAAAGAAGATCAAAAGAAAGATTAACAAAGAAACAGAGTCAACAAGGTACAGCGTATTGTCAAAGAAGGAAGCAAAATCAACCCAATTGAGGAAACAAAAGAAAGATTACAAGACCTGGTGACCCAACTTGATGACAACATAAGGGTCGCTGCTCACAACATCCCTCACAGCAAGACTGATCCCTCTTTCCACATGAACTCTGAGCAGACCCAACAAGTTCTCCATGGACAAACTTAAGCAAAATTCACAACTCAATGGATTAACTTTCAAGATAAACTAATTCAATGGTGGTTTTTGACTCTTGACTCTAAGCACAAGATGGATGAAGAAGCATTTATAATCTATCAAGTCCTTCTCTATGACTTGTGCTTTTTTTTGGACTTGTTCTTCCTTCTTTATTGAAACAACCAAGTGGATTCCTAAACTTATTATACTGTACTTGTCCTTTTCATACCACTCTTGCAAACAATGTTTTTTAACAAATTCATATTGACCGTTCTCACTTTCATATCTCGGTACATTTCACTAATGACTTTCTCTTACAATTTAAATTCCTGCCATTTGGCATTTTAAAATGTAAATAATGGTCTAATTATACCTAGAAGGCAAAACCATAGTATGACGCATAGCAGAAAGATCCATATTCTGAATTTTTATATATGATATGTATATGTATAAATGCTCAAAACTAACAACTATTTCAAAACTTATGGAGTGAAAAATAAAAAATAGTTGAATGAATACTACATAGAAGCAACAAAATAAATAGAAAAAGGAAGGAAAAAAAAAACAAAATGTGGATAAAGAGACCTTGGAAAACAAGGCTCTTGGGGCTGCACAAGGGTTGTTAGAAGGATGCCGAAAGCTAGTTGGAGCTCATCAGAGGTCGCGTGGTGGCTATGGTGCTAGTCGACATTGGTTGAAGGATGGGCCACAACTCAAAGACTCATCCACAGATGATTGAAGGATGAGTTGTGAAAATGAAAGAGTAACTTTCACTAATTCTAAAGCAAAAACTCAGAAATGACCTCAAAATTTTAACTTACTTTTGAAATTTCGACGACACGTTTGGGTTATTATGTATCCATATAGCATCACGATTATCCGCAATTTTGGAAGCATTTTGTGTCGCTCTCGCTGCAATCATCATCTGTGACGTGTTGACACCCCATAGCGGCATAGCGTGGTATTGACTACTCTAGCTAAAACTAGTTTTTTTTTATGTAATAAAAAATATCTTAAATTGGAGATGTTAGAGTCGTCAACTCGACTCACCTACGTTAGCTTTTCACGAGTTTGTAAAAAATTATTCAACTCAATTTCACTATATGATGAGTCAAAAATGTAGTCAATTCGGCTTGATCCACTTCAATTGTGATATAAATTGGCTGGTTCACCTAAATTAAAAAATATTTTATAATCAATATATATATATATATATATATATATATAACTCACTTAAATTTTTCCATTAAATACATTAAATAATAAAATTTTAAAAAACTACACCCACTATATTATAGTTTCAAAAAAACCTATTAATTATTAAACTTTTCCATTTCTCATATTTAAAATTAAATATTAATATTATTTAAAATTTAATTATTAATCACAACTTGAGGAAAAATTGTAATTGATAATAATAATTTAAATTGACTACCTTTAAATAAATTAATAAAAATATTAATAAGTTATTAATAATTTTTATATTTATAACTAATTGTAAAATTTTCCAAGTTATTTTAATTTTAACTATTAATCACAAGTTTAGGACAATATTTATATGTTTTCCTCACTTGTTTTTAGAAAACACTTTTTATTTAATTAAGGTGATTCAAGTAATTTCTATTAAAAAAATTTATTAAAGAAAAAAAAACAATACTTTTCTAAAAAAATTGAACAATGTAGCTTTCAAATCTTCCCACACCCACGTCACTTATATATTAATAGGACTTGTGATCATACATGAACATATTCAAGGCAGACATCACAATTAAGTATATACGTATACCAGTACCCACAATTATAGATGAGTGTATCATACATTAGTGACATGTATCACTAAAATAAATACATTTAAGAAGATATAAATAAATGAGTAATGACATCATACCATTTTTAAATTTATACTTATTCATTTGATATTTTATTAATGACCCCTCTTTTATTTAGTTAACTCAATTATAACCCCACAAATTTTATTTCAATCATCAGACTTCAGTTTCAGTGTTCTTTCATCTTCACATTTTTCACCTTCATGTTCTTCATTTTCTTCTAACAATCATTGGCATAACTCAACACACTCAATCTCACTCCATTTCCACTATCTCATTCTTCTTCTTCTTTCTCAATCCCACCCAAAAAACAAAACCCAGCAACTTCAAATCCATAAATCCCTTCAACGTAACAAAAAATCAGTCAAACCCAGAAGCTCTCACTCAAAATAGAACCCAGAAGCCCCTTCAACCTTTCAAATTGTTCAAACCCAGAAATCCACTTTTCAGTACCAGAATCAACAGGAAATAGGCAGCAATATTTCTCATTTTCCAACAATAGCCACAAATCCCCCTCAACCGAACTGCTTCCAAGCCCAGGATGGAAAAGCTTTCACCTTTTCATCATAAAGATCTCACATTTTCGCAAAGACAGAGGCAAGCAGCAGAGAAGAGTCTAGTAATAAAACCCTAAATCGAAAATGTGAATTTCAGGACAGTTCCAGTGTGGATCGAGGAAAACGAGTCTTGTGTTAATAGAAAATGATTTTAAAATGAGGTGTGGGTTGGCTTGTGCTTATATGAATGAATTGATTGGTAGTATTTGATTATTAGGGATTGAGGACATAAGGTCATAAGCCAGAGAGGAGGGGTTCGACATTGTGATCTCTAAGGAAAAGGTAAAAGAATTGGTGGGTTGATAAAGAATTAACTCATAAATATTAATAGTTTTATGGGACTTATTTAGTATTAGAGCAAATTTGTTACTTTAATTAATGGATAAAAAAATATTTACAGGTGTATGCATATAATTGATACATGTCATTCATGTACCATACCCAAAATAAAATTCCTCTACCTGAGAAATTACCCATCTTGTATATTGTTAATTGCTTTTATGATGAATGATCCACTGAATTGAGTCTAACATTAATTTTTTTTTAAGGAACGACTTGGAACATGGTGATGGTGGATGGAAACGTGATACATGGAGATCCCCAGTATGTATAACAGTTCTAAGCATTGATAAAACGTGTGATGACAAGGCTTGCAAGGACAGATGTTTTGGGTACTACCCTGAGGATAGTATTGCGTATTGTATCCCAGATGTTGGATCAGATGGACAAAAGCTTTTTCAATGTGTATGTCGCCACAAATGCTAGATAGCCCAAACAAATGAAATCAAATCAAGCTAAAATAAAAGATAATGTTTGGATTTCTCTGAAAAAATGATTCTTTGCAATTGCAATTCAAATATTAAAAAAAGCAATTTTGGAGCATGTAATCAAAGGATAATGTTTTCTATTTTGTATCGTCTCAATTAACTTATAATTCGAATGAGAAAAGTTTTCTTATTTCATGGGTTGTGACGTTTATTCTTTTATGAACAGATATTCATGTCAAATTCCATTTTGTGTTCTATATATTACTTGAAGAAGTATGTCATTTTTTTTTTTAAATTCAAAGTTTTAAAATTGCAAAATGACTTCGAGAGATAAACTCTCCCTTCTCACTAGAAACCCTTTCTACTTTCCCTTCCTCTGACAAGCCCTTGCGCCGCCAAGACCCTCATGATGAATACGAAGCCCCATTTGGGTGGGGACCCTCGGAAAACACCCGGTGAAGCATTAGACCAAGCCGATCGTAGCAACAAGAAAGTTAAAACAAACCTGTGTGAAACGGTGATGGACGCAACAATGGAACAAATGGATGATGTGGACATCTTACTGGGTGGGATGAACAATGTTCCCAAGATGTCCTACAAGGAGAAAGTGGTTGCTAGGGAGTTTGCCTCCTCCTTCTCACCTCAAGAAATTATTGACCTAGTCAGGGAAGAACTGGTTGTGGGTGAGCTGGAACCTCTGCGATTTGGGGGAGAAAAGGGGCCTTTTAACCCCAACCCAGTTGTCCCTGTGTCACTTGAAGAGTACGAAGAATGGTGCCGCCCCTGGAAATTCACTTTGGTGGTGAAACTCCTGGGCAAGAAAATCGGTTTCAGGGGGATGGATCAACGCCTTCACCGGATTTGAGCCAAGGAAGGGGACATAAAGGTAGTTGATCTCGCAGAGGACTACTACCTGGTCCGCTTTGCCTCTGAGAATGACTACCGCTCTGCCCTCTTTGAAGGCCCATGGATGATAGCAGATCATTACTTATTGGTCCAAAGATGGAGACCCATGTTCAAGGCTGATGATGAGACTGCAAGGAGGATAGCAGTGTGGATTAGACTGCCAAATCTACCTGTTGAGCTGTGTAATGATCAGTTTCTGTGGCGGCTTGGTTCTTTGATTGGAACAATGCTCAAGATTGACAAACACACCTCTGTTAACAACCGAGCCAAATTTGCTCGAATTTGCGTAGAGATTGACTTGAACTGTAAGCTTGTTCCCACTTTCACAGTGTTGGGAGAGGAATATCGGATGGAATATGAAGGCCTCCATGCCATATGCTTTAGTTGTGGAAGATATGGTCACAAGAGTGACAGATGCCTAGAAGTGATTATCCCTTCCTTGCTACCCTCATCCCCAAGCTCAGTTGACCCAGTACCAACGACCCAAAAGACCCACCAGACAACCAACCCTATAATAAAGGATAAGCCTGCTAAAGAGGAGGAAAACCCCAAAGGCTATGGCCCTTGGATGATGGTTAAAAAAGTCCCTAAGAGGAAGCCCCTTAAACCTCTAAACCAGACAAACAACCAACAAGGAAATGGGTCTCGTTTTACCGTGCTTAACTCCGCCAAGGATGGTAGTGAAGAGCCTCTAACCTATCAGGCTCGAACTGGACAAGAGAACCAACAACAGCAGAGTGCAACTAGGTCCAAACCTGGACCGACGAGGAAGACCCAAAAAGCCCAAACCATGACTAAAGCACCTTAGGAGATAGTGCAAGGGAACCAAGGAGAAGCCCGGCCCCAAGTGAGTCAGAACAAAGGCAAGGAACCCAAGCTTACACACAATTCTGCAGAGAAGGGCGAATGCCTCACGAAGGAAGAATCTGAAGCCTGGGAAGTTGTTAAGCATTATCAGCATAATCTTTGGGAGGATTTCAAATCGGGAAGGATAACTGATGAGGGCCTTCAAGGATGCTCCTATGTTCCTTCAAAAGAGGAGCTCAATCTCATCAAGTCCTTACTCCAGAAAAAAGGCCTTGGGGATTTTGAGGACTTTATGGAGTGCTTAGAAACAAAAGACCAGGGAGCCTTGGTAGAAGTCAATGCAGGGGAAGCCCTGATGGGAGAGGACAATCCTGCTCCATCCTTCTAGACAGTGGTTTGATACCTGTCCCTTTCTCTTTAGTTTTCTTAATGAATTGTTTATTTTGGAATTGCAGGGGGGCTGGTAAAAGAAACTTTACTAGCCTGATTAAGGATTGTTCAAGGATTTACCATTTGGGTTTTGTGGCTATTCTAGAGCCTAGAATAAGTGGTGCAAAAGCTGAGAAAGTTCTTTCAAACTTGGGCTTTGACAGCATAGCAAAAACAGATGCAGTGGGTTTTTCTGGGGGCATTTGGTGTTGTTGGAAATCCTCTATGTTCTCTATTCGAGTGGTGTCCCTAAATCAACAATGCATCCACCTCCATGTAAATCCCAAGTTGCAGGGAGGGTGGTTTCTTACAGTTGTTTATGCTCATCCTCAAGATCGAGTTAGAGCAGATCTGTGGGATGACTTAGTGACCTTTAAGGATAGTATTTCTGGCCCGTGGTTCGTCGCGGGTGATTTTAATTCTATCCTTTTTGAAGCTGAGAAAGTGGGAGGAGCCCCTTTCAATCGCTCTGCGGCTAATAAATTTCAAGAGTGTCTTGACACCTCCCTTCTTGCAGACCTTGGGGCAAAAGGAGTTCCTTTTACTTGGCAGCGGGGTGAGCTGTTTGAGCGCCTTGATAGAGCTGTCTCCAATGCTCAATGGAGGGCTCTCTACCCAGCTGCATCTGTCACAAATCTTCCCTTTCCTTTTTCAGATCACTGTGCCCTCTGGCTGAGACTAAGTGAAGCAGGAAGGAGTCCAAAACCGTTTAAGTTCCTTGCTGCGTGGTCAAACCACCCTGGCTTCCAAGATCTTATCAAGAGCCATTGGCGAACCTCTAATTCTTGGCAGGGAAACATCCAAACTTGCACTGAAACTTTGAAGGAATGGAATAAACTTGTTTTTGGAGATATCTTCAAGACTAAAAAGAGACTTTTGGCCAGATTGGAGGGAATTCAGAAGAAACTTTTTCAAGGGTCCAACCCCTATCTCCTAAAGCTGAGAAAGACTTTGTGGTCAGATTATGAAGACATTCTGAGAAGAGAAGAGTTATACTGGGCACAACAAGCAAAAGTTAATTGGCTAAAACTGGGTGATAGAAACACTAAATTTTATCACCAAAGCACAATAACTAGACAACAGCGAAACAAAGTGGAAGCGCTCCTTAATGATGAAGGGAATTGGGTCTATGACAATATGGATTTAAAGCGTCTGCTACTTGACTACTGCGGGGCCCTTTTTTCCAACGACCATAACTCTATAGGGAGTCTCCTCAGCTCTTCTTCTTTCCCGAAACTCTCTGCCCAGGAGAGTGTAGAGATGGTGAATTTGGTTACTTATGAAGAGGTGAGAGCTGCCCTTTTCAGCATAGGTAACCTGAAATCCCCTGGTCCTGATGGTTTTCATGCCATATTCTTCAAGAAGAATTGGGAGCTCATTGGCGATTCACTGCTCAGTCTTGTCAGGAATATCTTCTCCAACCCAACTCTGATCAGCCAGGTTAACCAAACAGTGGTGGCGTTGATCCCCAAGGTCCAAATACCTGATCGGGTCTCTCAATTTAGACCGATTTCTCTTTGCAATACCAGTTATAAGGTGGTAACCAAGATCCTGGCCAACAGAATTAGGAGCACCCTCCCAAAGCTGATCTCTCTAAATCAGTCCAGCTTCATCCAAGGTCGTAGCACCATGGATAATATTCTGAGCTTCCAAGAGATGATTCACTCTTTGAAGTCGCTAAAGGGCAAGAAGGGTTTCATGGCTATAAAACTAGATCTTGAAAAGGCCTATGACCGTTTACGATGGTCTTTCATTGCTGATACCCTTAATTTCTTTGGCTTTGATGATCAGTTCACCAACATCATCTATAATTGTGTTTCTACTTCATCTATGGCAATTGCTTGGCAAGGAGACTATATTGATTCCTTTAATCCTCAAAGGGGCATTAGGCAAGGGGATCCCATATCCCCCTACCTTTTTGTCTTGTGTATTGAGCGACTATCTCATATCATCCAGGATGCATGTGGGAATGGCAGTTGGAAGCCCTTCAAGGTGGGCAGATCTGGTCGAGAAATCTCCCATCTTCTTTTTGCCGACGATGCAATCCTTATGGCAGAAGCTTCAGAAGACCAGGCCACCTTAATCCATCAAATCCTTAGGGACTTCTGTGATGCTTCTGGACAAAAAGTAAGTCTTACTAAATCTAGAGTCTTCTTTTCTAGAAATACCAATGAATCCCTTGCTGGCCACCTCGCTTCTAGTTTGGGTATTCAAAAAACCAATAACCTGGGCATGTACCTCGAAGTACCTCTCCTGCACTCTCGTATGATCAAGGAAAATTTCTCCTTCCTCATTGACAAAGTAAGGAGGAAACTCTCATGGTGGAAGGAAAATTCTCTATCGTTTGCAGGTCGAGTCTCCCTCACCCAAACTTGTTTACTTAGTCTCCCTACTTATGTCATGCAAACAACCCCCATTCCCATGGGTGTTTGCAAGGTGATTGAGAAACTTTGCAGAGACTTTATTTGGGGCTCTACAGTGGATAAGAGGAAGTGTCACCTCGTTAGTTGGAAAACTATTTGCTCCCCTAAAAAGCACGGAGGATTGGGTTTCAGGGACCTCCACTCAATTAATTGTGCTTACTTGACCAAGCTGGCGTGGTCCATTAAGAAAGGTGAGGATAGCCTTTGGGTGAAGATCTTCAAAGCCAAATACAATTCAATCCAAACCTGGGGCTTGGGCCTAAATCTAAACCAGCAGACTCCCTCACTTGGAAAGGGATCTGCAACTCCTGGTACCTTGCAGACTTGGGATCCCAATGGAATGTAGGTAATGGCCTTATTGCTCTATTCTGGAAGGACTACTGGAATCCAGCAATAGACAATCTCAGTGCGCTTATTCCTGAAGACGCTCCCAATTGGGTTAGAATGGCTCCAGTTAGCTTCTACGCAGAAGGTGGCCAGTGGAAGAGGGAGGTTTTAGACAGTGTACTCTCCCCTGATTAGTGAACAAAATTTGTGCTGCCACCCCCCCTGATATGAGGAAAGGGGAAGATATTTTGACATGGAGACTAAATCCTGACGGCAAATTTAGTATAAACTCTGTCTATTATCTCCTCTCTGACCTTGAGGATCAGAATACTCACCCTTCCTTTGAAGCAATCTGGAAATTCAACGGCCCTCCCAGAGTCCAAAGCTTTATCTGGAAGGTGGCCCATAACAAGATTCTCACCAACAGTGAAAGGATGAAGAGGAATATGGCCTCCAATAACACTTGCCCTCGTTGTTTCTCTGCTGAAGAAACTGTCATTCATGCGATCCGTGACTGCCCCTGCATCCAGCAGGTTTGGAACTCCTTCCTTCTTCCTAGAGACTGGAGCAGGTTTTATAGCCAGGGCTTATCTGATTGGTTAAATTTCAATCTGAGGCGCAACTCAGTTTATCGAGGTCGTTTCAATTGGCCTCTGTTATTTTGCCTCACTGCTTGGCAAATCTGGAAAGATAGGTGTGATTTGATTTTTAATAGGCTAAAAAGCATTTTTTGCCCCTGATGTTTCAAGTTTGTGCAAATACCGCCCCTACTCTATTTTTGTCAACGTTTCTATCCCTCATGTTTTCAAACAGTGCACTGTCTACCCCTCCGTCAGTCAGACTTTCTCTTGAGAGGTTCCTGAGTGGATTGGAGAAATTAAGAAGAGTATATGAAGTTGATGATGATCAAGGAAATGATATAAATTAAATTTGTTTGATGAATATATCAATTATACATGTAATTGAACTGGTTAAATGCATGTTTTGCTACTTACAGGTCTTGAGTTTGAATCTCCTTTGCCCCTTTTTTCCAATTTCACTTGTAATTTCCACGTGGTAGTTCCAAAAAAATATAAAAAAAATGTCACATCAGCTCATTCCGTTAGTTTTTTAACGTTTGACTGATGGAGGGGTAGATGATGCACTGTTTGAAAACATGAGGGGTAGAAACATCAACAAAAATAGAGTAGGGACAGAATTTGCACAAACTTGAAACATCAGGGGCCAAAAGGGCTTTTTAGCCTTTTTAATAATCATATCCAGTGTTATCAGACTCGGACCGGTGATCGACTCGGTCGAGACACTGGGTCAATGGGTCAATGGTTCAACCAGTGTTATCAGACTCGGACCGGTGATCGACTCGGTCGAGACACTGGGTCAATGGGTCAATGGTTCAACCACTGGGTCATTGGTTCGATTGCTTGACTCGGTTTATAATTAAAATTATTATATAACTAAAATTATATGATGAAATTAGGATTTTAAAAGTAAAGTTAGGACAAAAATATTTCATTTATGACTACAGCTTATATGATGATATTATAATATATATGTTTGATTAGTTAGTTGCAAATAGTTTCATGATATATTTTTAAAAATCTCATTGTTTTTTTTTATTTATCGTTTTCGAAGCAGGCCTTATTTTCATTTTTTTTTGGACGAAGATAATGGGTATCCATTAAGCAGGCCTTATTTTCATTTGTGTACATCTTTTTTACAGCAACATTTGTGTACGTGTATTGGGCCATAGTAAACGTGGCTCTCATTTTAATAACCCTAATTGTAGTGCCTCTTTATTCATTCCATATGAGAAGTGGCAGTAACTCACAGCCGCACCAGTGCCTTGCCACTTCGTTCTTCAACTTTTTGTTTTCTGCAGCTTAAACTTGCAATAAGAAGCTTGATAGAAAGTGTTTACCAAACGAAAGTGTTACGCTTATCTTGCAAGGAGAAGAAGAACGAAGTGGTGGTGGACGGATGCGGAGCGGCGATGGACGGCGGCCAGCAGGGTACCTTAGAAGCCCATGAAAACGCTGCAGCTCTTTCCCCTTTCTGTTTAACGACGTCGTTTTCAGTGGTTATTTTTTTTTTAATAATTCACTGGTCCAACCGGTGAAAGGCCGAGTCGCCGGTTTTTTTACCAAACCGGCCGGGTCTATCCGGTTCAGACCGAGTGGATTGCATGACCGATCCATTGCTCGACTCGAACCGGTCAGGGGTTCGGTTCTCGGTTCAACCGGTCGAACCGGCCGGTTCGAGCCGAGTTTCATAACACTGATCATATCACCCTCCCCTGCAACCTGGTTATCATCATCTACAACTTGGCTGATGAAATCTCTAGGAATTTAGCCCACCCGAATTCTGTCCAAAATCTGCACTGTTCTGAACAACCTATCCAATGGAAGAAACCGGGTCATGGAAGTTGGAAATTGAACACGGATGGCTCAACGAGGGAGTGACTTCGACAGGCTGCTTGTGGTGGCCTCTTGAGGGATTGGGATGGTAAGCTTTTAAAAGGTTTTTCCAACATCTTGCCTTTCTGCAATCCCCTGCACGCTGAGCTTTTGGGAGTTCTTTACGGCCTCAAGATGGCTCATAAGTTGGGACCGCAACATCTGATAGTAGAATTAGACTCTAGTGAAGCCTTTAAGCTTATTACCCTCCACTGAGACATCAACCACCCTTGTGCAGATTTAGTGAGGGAAATTTCTGACCTTGCAACAGGGAATTGGAGAGCCTCCTTCAGAGATATCTTCAGAGAAGCCAACAAAAGTGCAGACTTTTTAGCTAGCTATAGTTATGGGAAGCCTAATCTCTGCTTTGATGCAGAGCATATCCCCCCCTCCCCTTATGCAATTTCTGTTAGATGACACCTCTGCGGTTGCCACCCCAAGAATTGTTCAGTTTGTTTCTCCCTGGGCTTTAAGCCCTCCAAATTATCAACAAAAAAAGTATGTCATTTTTTTTTACAAAGGAGGGCTCTAGCGCCCGGACAAAAACTAAACAAGAACAGAGTGCGGAAGGGACCCTCTGACAGCATCAAACAGCAACAGGTCTGAACAGCGAGGAGGGAAAACCTCCAAATATATCCTGGATTTTATCGATGAATAAAAAATTTAGAGGTTTCATATAAAATAAGTTGATTAATATAAAATAAAAATGGGGTTCAATCAAATTCTGCATGACTATAACTCACTCAACTTCTAAGTCAATTTTTTTGTACATAAAAAGGCTACACCCTGAAAACAACGCTAAGGAGGTACAAACTCAGAAGACGTAGCCTCCAAACTATCGAATAAAATCAACCTACAAGTTAAATGAGGCAGCTCACATGTAAGTTATAACTTGAATAAATATGAATCAAGTTTTGTTCCAACTCAACTCACATATGAGTAGGGTTGAATGACTTGAATCATGTTGGCTCACGAATCAGAGCTCATATTGAAAACACTGCATAATTTTTTTTTGGAGAGTAAAATTGCATAAAATAAAGATGAATATGATAATCGCTTGTTACAAATTCTTTAAATTCCCCTAATAAAATAGATTGAAATGTCTATTATCCCCTCTGAGGTAAAAAATAATATATTTGTGGTTAGGGACATCACTACCGTATCTCAAGCCAGATTAGTCACATGGGGTCACTTTCCCCCGTGGAGACTGGTATCCAAAGGACAAAAAAAAGTTTTAGAAAAATTATTATTAATTAATATAAGTAAAATAATAATTTGGACCATGGTCTCACGTCTTGATGAGAACGATGGTGAGAGCGAATCAGATTTGGCTTCAAGGCAAAAAGTTTGGCGTGGTGTTTAATGGCTCGGACGAAGATGTTGTTGCAAGTAATCTTGCTTATTTGAAAACTAGTTATCCTAGTCAGTGGCGGAGGGAGAACTTTAGGTTGGGTGGGGCCAATGTGAGCCAACATGGTTATGCTGTATGAAAATACAAAGAAAATGAGGTAAGCAAGTAATTTGATACTACCCATTTCAAAAGAAATTGTTAATAAAGGGGGTGGCCTTGGCAGTGGCAGGTCTCCCCTACCTCCGCCACTGATCCTAGTCATTATGGTTGAGCTTGGGGTAGATGCCTGTTTCTTTTGAGGATGGTCGCTTTTAGTGTTTTTCTCTACATGGACCTTCTTGTATCTTTGTCTGATTTTTGTGGTTGTTTGTATAGCTTTTCCAAGTCTGGTTTTGGGGAGGTTTATAGGCCATTTTGTGGCTGGTTTTTTGCCCCTTTAGCTCTCTTTTGCTTAAAGATGTACTTTGATATTATCCTCTTGATAACATAAGATTATTTTTTCTTTCAATAAAAAATCTCTTGGAGCCTTGAGGTTTGATCCATGTTTTAAATGTCTTAAATATTTATCACCGGAATCTTTGTTTCGGTATGAAACACTCATAACGGGTATAGGCCCGGAACTTTAGTAGAGAGGGTGAGGTAATAACTTAATCCCTTTTAGGTAAAATGCCCAAAAATTATTTACAGTGATGTCAAAGTCCCTTTTATAGGGTGGTTATACAAAGTCCTAATTCTTTCACAAATGGAGCTAGTTGAGCCTTAATGCACTCGCTCAATTCTCTTACATGTAATGACCGCTCTCGGCGATCGCTTTAGTTTGAAATCCTAATCTACCTAAGTCTTGTCCCCCCACCCCTGGAGGATATCGTGGCGCTTGATCAAGACTTCCCTGGGCAAGCCCCGATAGGGAATAGGGTCCCCCCTAGTCCAATCTTTCTCTCATTTTTTTCTCAAATTTGTATGTAATAATGTTGCCACATAATAATATGTTCCAAATCATATATTTATAAGCTACACTATTTATTATTTAAGTCATATATTAACATGTGATGTTTTTCATATATAAGATACTAGTATGTATACCCGTGCCGATGCACGGGGACATATTTCCAAGTATATAATAATTTTCTTTTAATATATATAATTATATATTTTGTATGAATGACAAAAAATCTAATAATAATTTATTTTGTTTTTAATTTATTTATGATATAATAATACAATAATTTGTATGATTTTAGTTTTTATCCTTTTATTTTCGTTTTTCATTTTTCCAAATAAGATGATAGAAAATTTGAATTACATATTAAATTATATTTTTTTACACTATATAATTGTGATTTCCTAAACTCTAAATAAATATAGATGCATAAAAAAATTAAAGGATGCAATAATAATTCTCTTATATAAAATGCTATAATATATTTATCAAAAAGCAAGAACATTTAACTAAAAATCGCAATAGATATCTCTGGTGGAAAAATATCACATTCTAGTGAAGCATACAAAATTGTTGGATTTTAAATCCAATCTATCTAATTGTTAACCACCAAAAAAATAAAAAACACAACTGCAAAATTTCAATAATTGACTTCTGGTTGGAGAATTTTTTCACGAAATTAATTCGTTCATGACTCCAACAATGTATTTCAGTTAGCATAAATATTTATTAGTATTTCAGTTAACATAAATATTTTACCAGGTGATTAATGTATCAATACGCTCATATACAAACAATATTTCATTTATATAATTTAATTGAAAATCGTCCTCCTTTAGAGCCGTTTTTACCAGCAATTATTTGCACCAGCAAAACCTCATTTCCCGTAACTTGGTTGTTGTTTGCCTAACAATGTAAGCAAGTAGATCTTCTAGCCTGATTCACGCCAAATAAAGAGAATCTTTTAGTAACAATAGACTATCATATTGCCTGTAAAACAAATATAGATCAGTAGATCAATAAATAAATAAATAAAACCACATGAACTTTTAGGTGTACCAATTTCAGTGTTTTTGAACTTATAGTTCTTCTCTCTCTCTCTCTCTCTCTCTCTCTCTCTCTCTCTCTCTCTCTCTCCCTCCCTCCCTCCCTCCCTCCCTCTCCCTCTCCCTCCCCCTATCTCTCTCTCATGTGTAAAGGACTTGTTATTCCAACAATTTGTTCATTTAGAAGCTGAATTAATCTATATTGTGAGATTGTTATGCTGATTGGATGCTTAGAAACCTTGAATTTAGCGACTCAATAATTTATTTTACTTTCTCATCGAAAAACTTAAACATAAAAAATATAAGCTATATATGTTCATTTATTCCAATTGTCGTCAAAATTTCCTATATATATACATACATTTAAACATATGAAAGAAATTATAAAATTATACTCTTTGTTATTTTCAACTTGAAAATATTTGAATATAAATGCACCCCGTGAAATATATATTTTCACAATCAAATTAAAATGAGTTTGTATATCTACTCTTAAAATTATTAAAAGTATAGAAAAAGTACTAAAATTTTATTAAAACATTTTATATTAGTTTTAATTTAAAGTATTTTCATGCAAAATGTTCATCATGTAGAAGCTTTGTACTATATAATTAATATATATAGACTAAATATGTTAATTCTTCTATAATCCCCCTTGGAAGCCCTATATTCACAATCAAATTATAATGCTTCTGTATATATACCCTTAAATTATTTACACGGTTTGGGAAGAGTACTAAAATTAAATTAAAACATATTTTCTTTTAATTCCAACTTGAAAGTATTTTCATGTAAAATGTTCATGCCCGTATAACCTTTTTAATATGTAACTTAAACATAAATAAATAAAATTTATATATGTTCATTTATTCCAATTCATATTTTTATATATTTTTAACTTTAAACGTATAAAAAAATATAAAATTATATTAAAGTTTCTTTTTTGTTATTTTCAAATTGAAAATATTTTAATATAAATGTTCTTGCGTGTAGAATCCCTATTTTCACAATCAAATTAAAATGGCTATGTATTTTTACTCTTAAAATTAATTAAAAGTCTGGGAATATTATTAAAATTATATTAAAACATTTTATATTGATTTCATCTTGAAAGTATTTTTCATGCAAAATCTTCCTCTAATTAATTTAGACTAAATATGTTTATTTTTCTCTAATTCCCCGTGGAAGCCCTATAATCACAATTAAATTATAATACTTTTGTATATCTACTCTTAAATTATTTAAAAGTATGGGAAAATTATTAAAATTATATTAAAACATTTTCTATTAGTGTCCACTTGAAAGTATTTTCATGCAGAACATTCCTCATGTAGTATACTATATAATTAATAAATATAGACTAAATATGTTTATTTTTTTATAACTCCCCGTGGGATCCCTATATTCACAATCAAATTATAATGCTTTCGTATATCTACTCTTAAATTATTTAAAAAATATGGAAAACGTACTAATATTATATTTAAACATATTCTCCATTAGTTTCTATTTTGTTTTTAACTTCCATTAGTTTCAATTTAAAAGCATTTTCATGTCAAATATTCCTCCCCGCATGAGCTTTTTAATATGCAATAAATATAGACCATCTATGTTAATTTATTTCATTCTCTGTGGCAATTTTTGTATATTTGAGATTTGCTAACTTATTCCCACTTAATTTTATGAAGGAGTAAGTTAACACTTAACACTTTTTCTATTGGACAAAAACTCCCCCACTTCTTATATTTAAACATGTCAACACTTGAGTAATCAGTAATTAAACACTTTTTTTTAAAAGCTACATTTCCATTTGTCTTTTTTTCTCAATTCTCTCTCTTCAAGCCATATTTTTCAGTGCCATCCACGTTAACTTCTGCACCATTCCCTTCAAGCAATTTAAATTTCTATTGTAATCTAATTAATAAACATTGAAAAGAAATTTGTTAAAACCCATGAAGTATTGAAAATAAATTTATTATTTATCATTTTTAACTTCGAAGTATCTCAATGTTAATGTTCTTCCCCATAGGAGCCCTGTTTTTTATAATGAAGTTGTAATGCGTCTCTAAATTTATTGGTCAACTTCTCAAAAAAAATATGTAACTTTTCAGCAGAAGGAAAATACCTGCACTTTTCATTGGGATGAATAATTGAATAGAATAATAAGCTATCCAAAAGGAAAATTTTCTCATAACACAAATTTTCTTTCACTTTGATGAATAGGAAAATAAGTAACCCCACTTGAAAACTCATGATTAGAAATAGTCCTACACTAAATTCACCTCTTAATTTAGCTTTTTTTTACCAAGATAAACATGTCAGAGATGAAGCTTGAAATGTTGTAGCAGTAAATTGCATTAAAACTTCAAACCAATATATGAAATAGAGATCAAAGCATTCTCTCTCCATAACATGAGTTCTAGAGCTATGCTAAATTTCTGCTGTTTCCTCAGAGTAGCTAAGGATCATGGAGAAATTTTGATATAATAGTGTACAACTTCCTCAGATCACTTGTTGTCAAAGTACTCAAGATACGCACAAAATTTTGCTTCATAAATCAATGTGGATTCTTAAATCTATCATTCGTTGTTACTCTGAGTGAGCTAAAACCAGATCGCATGATTTCCACCTCCAACAGAAAATTCCCATTTTTCAAAAGCTCTGATATTCAAAATCATCTTCTCTTTCAATGGTAATAGAACCTAAAAATGAAAATTAGAAAACAGGAAATAGAAAAAAAATCCAAAACAGGGTTAGGGGAGGACATCGATTTGAAAGTAACAGCTAATTATAAACTGGATTAAGCAAGAAGACATGCTGTAGAATAAATCCAGGGAGATGAAAGAACTAAAGCAGAATGAAAAAAAAAATTCAGGGAGACATCAATCAACGCTTCAGAGGGCAAAATTTCATTGTCAATGATGTACATGCCTATAGGATGGGGATGAGATAGCACAGTGGTAACATCAATTACAACACTATACATCTTCACATATTTTTGTGATTCATCCTCGCGGAACCTGTAACATCTTTTAAAGAGAAATAAGTGCTACCTTGAAGGTAGGATGAAAGTTATAAAAGAAAGGATGACCATAGACCTGAGACAAAGATAACACGGTAAATCAAAATTAAACAAAACTGAAAGAAAACAAAAAGTTAAGAATAAAAACATCAAAGAAATTGTCCAAGTCTTACAAAAAAGTCAATATCTTGTCCCAAAAAATAAAATCATTGATAAGATCAGCCATTGATGGAGACTATGACCAGCATCATCAGCTGCCTGCTTTATCCCCTGAAATTGCATCACCAATTACACACTGTCAAATAAGAGCAAACACAATTCTTTAAAAATTCACAACAGATGCTTGTTCTCCTCTAAAATATTGTATAGCTTACAATACATGCCATAGAAAGGGGCGAAGGAGAGAGCATGACAGCTTTGACAAATCTCCATCATAAAACAGATAGGGCAATGATTTCGAAATATTGCTCTTTCGCAACTAATTGTCTGCAAGAGCACTCCATGGGAATGCATACTGATATGGAAAATATGGATTAGAAAACTTGGGCAAGATGATTAAAAAACATCGTATATATAGCAGAAGGTGTAGGTATAAGAAAAGGTTTGCTTTGAAGAAATTGTACATGATACCTTTCATAACACGTTTATTAACATAGGTGGTTGAGAGTAGTATTAAATACACATTGTAAAACAACACAAGCATTCCAATAAAGTCATTAACATTTCAAAGGGAATTTCAAAAAATTTATTAAATAAATATTATTTTTCCTAACAATATCATTGGTCAATTTAAAATGCATTGAAGAATATCCATTTATAATTTCAATAAACCACCAATTGTTATCTCGTTTGAATATAAAAGCAGCCATGATATATGTGAAGTTGTTAATGAGAGTGAGATTTTTCAAAGTGGAGTTTAAATGTTTATTTGAAATTAGAGATAACCCACTTGATGATTGCCAACATGTGCAATGTAATTTTATTAACAGACTTCATCATTGACCAGCTCCATTTCAATCTGGCACGTACATTGAATTGGGTTGAAAACATGATTAATAAAGTGTTAATATATTAATAATAAATCAAACTATTTTAGAGATTTCCTTAAATAAAAAATATATGTCTGGCTGATCGATTTAATTTAAATGTGTGTTTGAAAAAAAAGATAATTTATGTTGGATTGACCGAGCAATTTAATATCAGTTTAAAAAAAATCAAAATTAAAATAACTTCAGTATATAAAAAGATGATTGGTTTGGTTAAATTAAAAAAAGAATTAGTGAATTAAGTAGCAGTAGAAATTCGAAAAGTTTGGTAATTTGAAATTCAAAATTCAATCCCATGAATTGAAGGAAGAGCCCTGATTACTAATTTGTTAGGAATAAGGTAGAATTTTTAATAATAATAATAATAATGATTAAATATTTTTTGACTTAAATTTTTTATTGGTTCAGAAAAAGATGGTGGGAGACAATTTTGGAATTGTCATTAATATGAAGGATATAACATCATTAAAAAATTCAAAATATAAATAAAATAGGTAGTTTATTACATGCTTACCCTTGAATAATACATCAAATAGCAATTGAGTCATTCCCAAGTTTCCTAAAGTAGTAATACTAATTTCTTTTTGATTTTTTTTAATCCTAGAAAAATAGTTGAAACATCTCCCAATGGATGTCAAATGTCAAAATTTGCCATCTTTTAGGTTCTCTTTTATATATATCTCTTAATTTAAATAAATTTAAGTAACTTCGATTTTTTTTTCTTTGAAATTGATTTTATTAATTAAGTAAAAATTACTTATATATTTACACTTCTACCAGATTATTTATATTTTTAAATATCAAATATTTATTCTTTCTATTTTTACATGTATAATTTAAAATATGACAAAGATCACAATTTATAATGTAAATTGAAGGCAAAATAACACGGTCTCATTTTTTTTTTCACGGTCTCATTGATTTAGATAATAAGGATTACAAATCAATGGAAACAAATGCAATTGTCTTCAAGAGAGTGTATAAAACACTCATTCAAAATTAGACAATATAAATTAAAATTAACAATAAAGACTTAATCGAAATCATCACTAATAATAGAAAATTGTTTGAACAACATAACAGACAACATTCCCTTCATGCATCCTTTTCCTGCTTAATCTTCTTAATCATCTTCACAACAGTGGTGCTACTTCCACCCTTCCCTTCTATCTGGAATTCATCGGAAAGCCTCTTGTGTGGTGTAGAAATTGTACCACCATTGACAACACCAGCTGCATCAGAATCAAGGTCAATTACATTTTCCTCTAAGGTTGGCGACAGGACTTCAGCAGGACTTTCGATCACAACTTCACCAGTGGTTGGAACAACATCCTTTGTATTATCCTTTGAACTCTCACATTCAGTTTCTGAACATTGGCTATTCAGATCCTAAATAAATCCAAAATATGAGTGTCACCACCACCTTTCAATTTATCAAATAATAAAGAATAGAATTTTAAGTTCTAGTAATTTACCAATGGCTGCACCATAAAAATATTCTTAATTAGAACCAGATGAATACGTAGAAAGACTTGCAGATGCATCAGAAGTACATTTTCTCTCAGTGGAGCAGCAGCTATGAACTTAGCAAGGATTTTAATATCATCAGTGGCCCTCTTAACAGTATAAGAGGGCTCAAAGTAACCGTTAGTGTCCTTCTTGATATCAACTTTAAAAAGAAATTTCCTGTCTAAAAGATTCATAATTTCTTCAGGACATGTAATACCAGCAACAGTCTGAAAAAATAATGAAAATCATCAAAGGGCCACAAATTTTAGTATCTTAATTTCAATTCGGCAAACATCAAAAGACATGACAGTTATCTTCTCACAACTTGCGATTAATTCAGAACATGTCCGTCCCCGGAGATTTGATGCGGGGCGATCAAATATAACAAAAACTGTGGAGTCAGTTTCGTCTATTACTTTTTTCCTGATACGATATCTACAGAATGAAAAATATTAATTCAAATGCTGCAAAATAATATCAAACAATTTTATATAGAGCGCAGTAGCTTGAATTCTGGAACCCTATAATTTTGAAAAAAAGGTTATTAGTAATCAGTATGATACATGTCAATTTCTATAAATTATAAAACTGTAAAATCTCTAAATAATACCTCATCATCCATCAAAATCATATCAATTCTAGTAACCTGCCTCCTCCACGAACACTCCATAACCTTATAACTCTAGCAAACTCTAATTGGATTCAGATTGACGATCTTATCGTACACAAGAGCCATTGCAAGAGGGTAACCTTTTAACGTTGAGAAAATATGCAGAGAAAATCAGAACGTGAGAAAAGTTGCAGAGAAAATAAAAATTGGTGTTGATAGGAGAAAATGTGTAGCTATTTATAGGAGTAAATGGTGTTGAGAATATCTTCAAAATTTGAATTCCTCTCTAATTATTTATTAAGTATTGGGAGTGTATAAGAATAAATGATTTCCAATAATGGGTTGTAGGCTCAATGTGGACGGCTGGTAACTGATTCTTGATTTTCATTAAATTTTCCACTTTATAATTGGACAATAAGTAGGCAATACATGTAAAAAAATATAGTAAAGAATTTAAAAAATTGAAGATATAAAAACAGCCACAGGAAATCACGTAGGGAAGGTGAATGCATCTCAAATCTATTAAAGAGCACAATTATACATGATCAGATTTTTAAAATTTATTAATATGCTAAAACCTGATTGGCTTAGAATTAGGTAGTGGGATAAAAATCTGTGCATTTTGATTAATGCTAGATTTATTCCATATTTAAAAAATAAAAAATATAATCATTTATATGGCTTATTACATGCTTACCCTTCAACAATACATGAAATAGCCTTTGAGCCATTGTCAAGTTTCTAAAAGTGGTAATAATATTTTCTTTTTGAATTTTTTTAATCTTGGAAAATAGGTTGAAACTCACCTCAATGGATGCCAAGTGTCAAAAGTTTCCTTCTTATAGGTTCTCTTTTATATTGTATTTAGATTTAGATCCCCACTCTAAATTAATTTTGGGAGTAAATTATTTTAATAGTGTAGGAGAGCATATCTTAGGTCAACTTATTGGGGATTACCCTAAGACCATCCACAATGGATGGTTTAATTGTTTGTTGAAGTGTGTTGAAGTTTGTTGAAGTGTTTTAATGGTTGTTGGATTTAGTTGAAAGAGGAGAGAGAGGGAGAAAATGTTGAAGATATTCAACAAAAAAAAGGAGCCTGCGGTGTGCCACGTGGCGCGAGGCCAGTGGCCACCGCAGGCGCGTGTACAGCACGCGCAGACAAGGCGCGTGACGCGTCATCACGCGCCTTGTCTGCAGGAGAGAGAAGACGGCTTTTTCTGCCCCTGCCACGTGGCAGCCTGTGGTTGGTCAGTCCGGATTTCGTTTTTCCTTATCTTTTGAACTCAATTATTTCATCAAAAAAAATATTTTCTGAAAAAAAAAATTATACCAAAATTCATGATTTTTTTTTCTCTATAAATAGAGACTTGGTTCGTTTGATTTGGACACAGAAAAAAAAACCAAGTTTTTTCACTCTCTTATTATCTCTCTCACCCTCTTATTTATCTATCTATTAGCATTTGTATTGAAATGGATCCCAACAATCCCCATTTCAACACCCAGAATTCTTCAAACAACCCATTTTACAACCAAAACCACAACAACTATGAAGATCCAAATCAAATTTCTTACCAACATCCTCAAAATCCCACCAATTATCAAGTCCCACATCAATTGTTCAACCAACGTCCTCAAAATCCAAACTATTATCAAGTCCCCCATCAATTCTCCAACCAACGTCCTCGAAATCCAAACTATTATCCAGATCCGAATCAATATTCGTACCAACCTCCTCAAAACATACAAAATTTTAACCAGTCATCAATTGTTAAAAATGTGAAATAAAAAAGTGGTGGGGTAGGGTGAGTGGTGAGTGGTGGGGTAGGGTGTTGAGAGTTAAACAAAACCATTGGAGTGGGTAATTGTTGAAAGTTTGTTGAATTGGAGAGAGAAGATGATGTGGAGTGTTGGGAAGAGAAAAAGTGGGGTAGAAAAGGGTTAAACAAAACATTTTTTGTTTAACCATTGTGGATGGTCTTATATGAAACTCTGCAAATGTGACATTAATGTCAGTTGATGTGTGATTTTACATTGACTAAACATGTGAGACCATATAAGTCTTTATATATTGTAAAGTAAGGTAATAATCATTCCTAAATTAATTTTTTTGGGTAGAGCTCAGTTTAACAAGAATTTTAAGATTTTATCAACGCTCACATGTGATTTTTAATATTTATTAATAAAAATAGATATTCTGAAAGATATCATGATACTATTTCAATAATATTTTATCAATTAGTGGAATGTCTACTAGATTTGACAAATTCGTGAATCAAAATGTTGCATACGGAGACATAGGTGCCTCCCATCAATCAACCTGCGCATGCAACAGAAGGCGTAGAGGGCATCGTCGAGTCTGGAGGCAGATTCGATTCAAACATTCACGATCAAAATCCCCAATCTCGTCATCTCTTTCTCTCCCCCGCGAATTATGTGAGACCCAAGTTTTTAATTTTAGAATAATTTGGTAAAATTTCTACTCAAGATTAAGTTCGATGTAACTTGTGACGCAAGTAGTATTCGCTTGTACCTAGGACAAGAGCGTTAGTAAACAACTAATTTGCACTTAAGAACACGATAGAAACTAATTCAAAAAATCTTTAGAGAAATGTTAGAATTTCTCTTAATCCTTTCCATGACAAGCGTTTCGATACGAAACCCTGGGATATACGAACGTCCGATTCCAATTCTCGGAGGTTTGCCGAAACTAAATCCCTGATAGCTCAAGAACATTAAAATAAACCGACGATGAAGACTTTTTCTATTCGGAGCTTCAAATTAAGATTTCACACACGTACACTTATTTCTTTCGATGTTTCTAATCTTTCTTCAGAAGGAAGATTTCTCATCCAACATCAACTGCAAAAAGTAGTTTTTCGGGTAAAATAGAATTACACCGACTTTGGATCGTTTGTCTTAATTCCAAGAAACTTATTCTGAGTTTTGAAATTCTGTCGCCGGAACCTATCTTAGAATTCACAGAGGAAGGCACAGGAAAAATCAGAATCGCGAAATTTTCATTTTTCCGCATTTTCCATTAACAATAAATAGCTTGAAAAAAAACCAAAAAAAACCTCACCACCATTAACATCAAACCCGCGAGCTTGGAGGAGAAGGAGGGAGAAAATATTTTCGCTGTTTCTTGCCTGATCGCTGCACCGTTTGTTGCTACTCGAAGACCTCGAGGTATAGATGTTATTCCTAACTTCTGATCGTCAATTCTGTCGCTTTTCTCTATGTCTTTCTCTGCTCAAAGTTTTGAGCTTTTTGTAAAACTGTCCAAATAACTTGATTTCTCTGTCTAAACTTATTCCCTGCATGCCCAAGATCATGTTTAGCGGATTACATTTCGCCGAATCTCGCCGAATTGCTGCCGAGTTTCAATTCTGCTTGAAAAACCCATTTTTGACCAAAGCTTCGTCCTTTAGACTTAAAACTCTCGACTGAGCTTAGCGCGCTAGTAGTATTAGTTGTCATAAACGTCGTTGGTGACGTCCCCATCGAATTTATTTTTCGAAATTCCAATTTTGAAATTCCGAGCTAAAAACACTGACCAAAATACCCCTGCGACAGTTTTCGATCCGATAATTTTTCCGAGCTTTAATTCGCCTTAGTTACGACTAATGATAACCTAGGAACCAAGTTTGATCGAAGAAAAAGCGGCGAACACAATTGCATGTGTGTGGCCGAGAGCACCCTTTAGAGGGGGGAGGAAATTTCTCTTTTTCGAAAACTTGTCTTATCGCGTTAGATGATCGTACTTCGGAGTTTATGATGCTTCGTGTAACCTTAGTAATTATTGTTTGTTGAGTTTCTGACTGATTGTGATTGAATTCTGTGGTTTTCGCTCAAAGGTTCAATTGTGGAAACTTTGGGGTTGACTGAACAAGCTTGTGAGGGAGACCTGCACCGCGAGACTGGAACAACTCGAGGTTAGGGGAACTTACTTACTAGCTATTGTATTGTAGGTGTCGATAAATTCGACTTGAATATTGTTTGATATTGAATATTGCTTGGATATTGTTTATCGCTTGAAATTGGAAAATGTTTTCTGGAGGCTTCGGCCGAGTAAAACTTATATGAGACGTGTGTCTCCGTTTTCTGAGAGGTTTCGGCCGTTTACTGGTTTCCGTCTTATGATTTCCGCACTGAATTATTGTTATATTGATATTGTTATTGAACTGAGCTATATGCCATTATTTCTGCTGAGTTTATGATGTTTTGCATATGCTCTATTGAATTGTACTGATTTGAGATAGTACTTGATTATATGATTTCGGAGTGTGGGAAAACGTGATGTTATGCATTGCTAATGACGAGATTTGGGAAATGTTAGGCAGGCTCTAACCTGAGGTCTAAGCCATTGCCATTTTAGGATCGAGACCTTCTCGGGAATTATTTGGGTTTATTGGGATCTTTCGACTTATAGAGTTTTGAAACAAACGAAACCAGAACTTGATTTGTAAATGAAATTCATAATACACTAATCAAAGATTGAACACTTTTAAATAATGATGATAACCTCTTGGAAAAGACTTAGGATGTGAAAATGGTTTGGAAAACGGGAAGGGTCGACAATCTAAGTGTGAGGAAAACCTTGAGTGTGATAACACATTTTGCTTCTTTAGCGGTTTATCTAGCCATCCAAAGGATGAGCCAGGGATGATTGGAAAGTCCCCAAGTGCGAGTGCACCATCTTTGCTCATTGAGCAGCCTTTCGGCCATCGAGCTGATGAGCTTGAGTAAATTGAAAAGTCACTTAGTGCGAGCAGCATTCCCTTTGTTCGTTGAACAACTCATTTGGCCATCGAGCTGGTGAGCCAAAGTAACTTGAAAAGTCACTGAGTGCCAGATGCATTCTTTTCGTCGTTGAGCAGTTTGGTTGGCCATCGAGGCGGTGAGCCAAAGTGACTAGGAAAGTTACCAAGTGCGACTAGCACTCCTTGTTTACCTTAGGGTATTGTAGAGACAATGTACTCTAGCTAGACACGCGTACCTTGGTGAGGACGTTTCTTTGTTTGGCTAACCATATTGCTTTCATGCATACATTTCTTGAAAAGTGTGCTGCTTTCCGAAGGACGATCTCAGATCGGACTTCACAAGAGCGTGCTGCTTCATAAAAGCGAGGTGCTTTAGCGGAGCTAGATGCTTGGCTTGTCCCATCCATCGACATGGTGACATTTTATCCGGATCATCTTTTGAGCATGACATTGCATTGGCACGCCATACACCTAACTATATTTGTTGATGTGTTGAAGATCCAATTGTCATTTGTAATTTATGTTGATAAACATCGTTATATATCTTGATGATTTTATGTTGATAAATATGCTATGTATATACCCTAGGGTAGGCAATAGATAAGTTATATGTATATATACAACATATATATATACCCCCTTATTCTTCTCATGTTGTTTGTATTATCTATTATATTTTGTGAGTTGACCATCGCGCCTTGGCTTTGTTTGTATGTCTGTGTTTCAGCGGTCGGCCTGCTGCCAGACGCTCAACAACTGTTTCGTGATGCTTCGTCATTCGGGGAGGACCCGGAGCGAAATGACTACTACTGAGCCTTCGACGTGGACTCGGACTGAATGCATGGTCGATGATGGAAGTATAGGGTATGGGTGTTTAGAGCCTGCTAAGGTTGGGTGTTAGTGTCATAGCTCTGATGGTCATTTCTTATTTTGGGTTAGGGTAGGTCCCCGACTATTAGCTTTTTGTGTGATTCCCTTCCATGAGGATCACAGGGAGTTGTCGGACGTAGGAAGTCTTTTGGAGGCCGTTTTGGGCAGACTTACTTTCTTGGAGGACTGTATTTATAAAACTTATGACTCTAACTATGGGTCGCACTTATTTGCCTGCGGGCATTACTTTCAGTTACTTGGTGTTACTTTCCGTCACTTGAGGACACTCGTGACGATGTTTTTAGTTACAACGAGGACTGTACTTATATCGTATATTAGTCGTTGTTAATCGCGATTGGATTGAGTCTTTATTTCGACAAGTTATTTTATTTAATTTTATTTAAACAAATCAAAAAAAAAATATTCGCGTTTTTTAGCTTTATTTTCTTTTTGGTTGCTAAAGTGACGCCACCGAAATCGGGGTGTTATAAACCACCACCAATCTCGGCCTCTCTCTCAATCTCTTCCCCTCTCTCTTGATATCTCGTATTGCTGTATTGGCGTGTGAGGAGAATTGAAGGGAAAAACTCTATCTATCTCTCTCTCACGATCATCATCGTCATCACCATATGTGAAGTGCCATATATGAGAGAGAAGAAAATGTAGCAATGACCATTACAACACTTAACTTTTTTGTAACGGATGATGACGACAGGAACCAAAGTCATACTTGTTTTTTACGGGAAAAAAAACTTTGAAAGAACTTATTTTTAAAGCAACTTTGGAAGAACTTGAACCAAATATGTAATCTAATTTTCACTGCATCATCAATATCAAACTAGTTTGATGTCAACAAATATCAAACTAGTTATTTTCAAAACAATATGTCAAACTAGTTAATAATTAAAGAGCTTAAAGAGCCCAAAATTTTTGGGTGCTATCTATAACTTACTAAAGCTAGAGGGAATTGGCCAATGTTCATAAGAGAAAACCCGCAAGAGCCGGATCACAGGTCGGGTTTTGGGTCGGTTTTTCCGGTACCTACATAGGGTCCGAAAATGGTAACCTCCAGGTACAGAGTATCTTCCCTGTAGATTGCAAATCTCCTGTTATCTTCACCTCTTCTCCATTTGCCCCCCCTTTCTCATCTTCTTTCTCTCTCAAAAGACCCGATACAGCTGCAAAGTAGGGTAGGTACGACCAATCTTCCCCTGTAGATTTTCCTGAGATCCTACCAAATCCAAATCTGTAGCTGCTTCTCTCCCCATCCAGCTGATAAATGAAATTGGTAGATCTGTTTCTTTACATATTGTCTGAATCTTTGATGATACACGATTGCTTTGAGGAAGGGGTGCTTTGATGGAGCGGTTGAATGAGAAGGAAAGCTCGCCGGATTGGTTCTTTTCAGCCGTTTTCCTTCAATGTTCTGTGGCTGATTCTCTGTCTCTTTCACAGGTTACAATTAGTTCTCACAGTGTTTTCATTCTAATTAAGATTGTGCACACAACATGTTCGATAGTTTGCTTCATTGAAATTCAATTTGTCAACTGTGTTTTTTTAGCAATGTTGTCTTGGAGCATCATTGAATACGACAAACAAATGGCTTCTAGCGGTGAGCTTGATCACGCCATGGAAGCTGTGAAATGGGGTACTGATTACTTCATCAAAGCTCACCCTGAACCCAATGTTCTCTACGGAGAGGTACCTAACCTTATCTCCTGTTTTTACTCTGTTTTGAACCTTTTCTTTCTACTACTATTTTTTTAATAGAAATATTATTTATTATTTATTTATAGATTTGTGGCTTTTCGTTTTTCAATGTTGAAGTTGAATTTTTTATTTTGATGTTGTTGTTGGATAATTTTATGAATAAAGAATGTTGTTGATGTGTGGTTTTTGACTTTAGGTAGGAGACGGGAACACTGACCATTACTGTTGGCAAAGGCCAGAGGACATGACCACAGATCGCCGCGCTTACAGGATCGATCCAAGTAGTCCCGGGTCGAATCTCGCCGGAGAAACTGCCGCCGCGTCCATTGTTTTCTGCCATATTCTAGCGAACTCCTCCGCCATGCCTACCAGGTTTCATTTTACACTCCTCAACTCTGTTTTTTTCATTAAATTATTTTGATTTGTTAATAAAGTGTGAAATTAAAATAAGGTTAAAATCAGTATACTATTACTATGAACAAATATGAGTAGTGATTTTGAGCTGTGCATGCTAGCAAAGTGGTTGAAGTTAGTACGCAGTTACACTTTTATTGCTCTTTTGTGTGAGTAAGTGATCGGTAGCTCCTCCACGGATTTCATATCTCCCTCTCCTCAATTATTTTGCTGATAAATGAAATTGGTGGATATGTTTCTTTACATATTGTCTGAATCTTTGGTGATACACGATTGCTTTTAGGAGGTTCTTTTCAGCCATTTTTTCTTCAATGTTCTGTGGTTGATTCTCTGTCTCTTTCACATGTTACAATTAGTACTCACAATGTTTTCATTCTAATTAAGATTGTGCACACAACATGTTCGATAGTTTGCTTCACTGAAATTCAATTTGTCAACTGTGTTTTTTTTTTCCTTTCAGGGATCAAATCGTGTTTTCATTCATCACTCTTCACTCAAAATGAGCTAAGAAAGTATTGTACTCATTTCTATAGCTTCATTTGAACTTGGTGCAGGAAGGGCATTCATTCATCCAATTGTTTTATTTTGTTTTCAGGGGGCAGAGGAAAAGAATGAAGAGGTAAGTGCCAGTGAGGTATCCAAGTCTAGGAAACGACATGTAAAACATGTGAATCCTGATCCACATGGGGATGAGCAAATGGAGGGAAATTACTTGAGGTTCTCCATGAGATTCTCCTAAATACATCTTGGATTGCTATTGTTTCTTTTAGAGTAGCGTTTCTTATCTTAGGCCTGCAATATATGCACAATTTATTTGTTAACCTTTTTCTCTCCTTGGCTTTTAATTTCAGTTTTAATGGTAAGAACATGCTGCATCTTTTATCAGATATTGTTGACATAGACATATTATGATGTGGACATCTGATACTAATTAGATTCAAATTTTTTAACACTTGCTGCAGATAAAAATTGATTTGGAAATATTTCAAGAATGGTTATCTTGTGAAAAGCCCAAATGGTACTCTGTGGAATACCCAAGTGTTTAGGTGGGGAGGAAAGATTTTTTGTTGCTCTCTACTATCACAAAGCTTTTAAAGGAGTTCATAAAAAGACTGTCGCATGAGACAAATGGTCTATATTTCAGGTGGGTTTTGATAAACACAAGAATGGTATTTTCTATTTTGAGCAAAGCTTCAGTGTTTTTTAAATCACGTGTGGTATTGACTTTATGATCTTTAGTTTTCAAGTTCTTGATTGCCTTTTGAAATGGGATGTATTTAATTTAACCTATTTGCAATATAATAAGAATGATAATAAATTTCTTTGTCGCTTACACTTGTGATTCACGACATAAGATTTGAGAAGGAAAGGGTGCAATGTGACTACACTAGCTCATGGTCCATTCTTTTTCCTTCCAAATCCCAATTAATAAACAAGTTTTTTTTTTTCTTTTCCATTTGGTAATGGATTCAATGGACTGAATGGAGGTTGTTACTGGCACTGTTAAATTAACATGTTGGGACAATCCATATGTACCACACACTCATAAAGGAACTCTTAAAGTAAGAAGCATCACAAAAGCTGAAATTAAGAAAAAGGAGAAGAAAATCTATGGTACACCTGGCTTATGTGTTGTTTTTTGCATCCTTCTTTAATATGTTGTGCTTTTCTTTTCATTAATTCCATTTGGGACTAGAACCTAGCATAATTACTGAGTTTTCCTTTCTTGGTCCTTTTATATAAAGCCCCTCAGGTTTGCAGCCCTTGAATTTAGGATAGTGTTTTTAATTAGTTAAATGTTACCACTCTAGCTACCCCATTAGTCAAAAAAAGCAAATGTTGTTGAATCTACCTTTATGTTCTTCAGGTCTGTAGAGAAACTAAAAGTGGCCCAATTCAGTCTTTAGTGTAAGTTTCTTTCCCTTTAATATGAGGATGATTGGAGAAACTACAGACTTTTCAAGGGAAGGTGGTGCATAGAAGGAAATTGGGAACGTGGCAATGTTGAACATGTTGCTTGGTTATATTTGCCTAAGATTATTGAGAATCTGATTGGAACAGGTGGGAATGTAAGCAATGCAGTGGACAAAGCTTGATGATGGAGATCTACTAAGAAATAGATTTGCCAAGTAGAAAAATCAACAAAGAGTGATTATGGAAGTTACTCGAAATTAGTTCAAAGGGCAACATGAGTAATTACAAACCCTTCTACCCACCTGCTCCTTTTCCAGACAAAGCATGCATGTGAATATGTGATATGCTTAGTATAGATTCATGAAATTAGATAAAATAAGATAGAATCAGTCATTGATTTTGTACATGTTAAAGTTCACTAAACTTGGAAACTACAGTTTAAAATTGTGATGTAAAAACACCATTTGTTTTCAATGTGAAGTTGTGCATTCTGGAAATGATAAAAGTATAGTTATTGGTTGTCTTCTGTGTGTTACTTTTTAATAAAATTTAAGATGCATATAATTTTTTATTTTCAAATTGTTTGATATCCTGTTAATAATGTTATGAGAACAGTGACTTTGTTGAACAAGATTTATGCTGAGCATATTAATCAAATGAGTTCAGTTAGTTATTAGTTTTGAATATATTGTTTTTGTGATGATTGAAGGTGATATTTTGATGCTATATTTTCATCTATGCAGCATACTTTTATGATCAGCATATTTTCTTCCTTCTGTAACTTCTACAATCAACAATGGTGATGGTTTCACTCTTGCTGCAGCTCATTGTCTTTTTGGGCAGCCTTGGAGTTCTGTCTGCTGAAAATTATCTGACACCAAGTGAATGATTTTATCGGTTTGCTTCTAAGAAAAATTTAATACGCCTTCTGTTGTAATGCTCACTGACTTGATATTAGTACTGAGTTCAAAGTGTGTGGCAATTTGCTTTTGTTTAGTATGGATCTGTAAATCTTCCTGGAACGTGATGGATCAAGCGGAGAAGCAACAGTGTGGCTGCACATAGGCTTGCATGTCTAGACAGCAGAGAACTGAAAATGGTGCATGAGCTATGGTGTTTGCGAGGATACAATGCTAATTTGCATAGTTTAGGTTTTATTATTAATTTTTCAAATTACATTGATGATATGATACTTTGTACTCTTGAGTTTTTGGTCAAGATTTGAGAATCAATTGCACTTTATATTATGTACGTATCAAACAGTTTGGAATGTGAGCAGGTATGTGGAGCATAGCAAGATTGAGAATTAAATCGAGTTTAATTTCTGAAGATTTCTATTTTACTGTTATGAAAACTTTTTTATGATTGCCCATGTTAATTTATGAAGTTTGTAGAAACTTCACATGAATACTACATAACTATGTTAATACTATATTTTTACTGTTCTCCTTACACTAATTTCATATTTCTTTATCGTTCTTCCTCTTTTTCTATTTTGTAGAAGTTTTTCCTAAGATTGATTGTCTATGATGGTGTTGGTTTGATGTGATTAATCAAGGCTTAAATACTCTAAAGGTCCCTGTAATTGTAAAGGGAATCAAACCTGGTCCTTATAAAATTTTTGCATCAAATGTAGTCCCTAAAATATTTTTTTTAATTCAATTGGCTCCAAAGTGTGTCTATTGCTTATGTGTCAATTTTTTTCCCACTAAGCAATTCCACGTGACTTTTTTCATTTTTTTTAAATAATTAAATATTTTAAATAATTTTAAATCCTTCATATCAACATCTTCATCTTCCACTTTTATATCAGAGGGACCCTTTGCTTGCACTACTGCCCGAGTTGGAGAAGAGAGTGGGTTTTCAGATTGGGTTTTCATGGCTAGATCTAAACGAGAGCGAAACCGAGCCCAGCAGATCCAAGCCACTGCCATGCCTGTGTCGTAGATCTCACTGTCAAACCACCAGGGTCATCGTTGGGGTCGTATTCCACCACCATTGCCTCAGGCCGTTCCAGCCACCATCCTTGCCTCAATCTCTCCCTCATATGGGTTTGTCTGTGTCTCTGTCCTTTTCACTCATGGAATTTCTTCGAAGGAGAAGAATCAGATGTGGTGGAAGAAATTAATCTGAGTTTTGAATGAAGTTGATTTTTGTAAAAAAAAAATTCTAATTTTATGAACTGAATTTGCAGCACTGTGGTGCTTTGATGGGTGCGAAAGGCAAATCTATTTTATGGGATGTAATTGCAAACAGATTCATTACGACATGAGGATTTTGGCATTTTGCTCGACCCAATCTTTTGGGGTTTTTCCTGCTGATCGTAGGCTTGCCTCCATCTAGAAAATTCTGATCAGATAGTTGGGCAAGTCAAGTTTGTGTGGGGTTCAATCTAGAATTCTAAATCTGATTGTATTGCTTTCATTTTGTGTTATGCATTAGCACTTAGACAAAATTCTCAATTAATTAGGGCTTAATTGGGGCTGAGATGATAATATTAGGGATTATTTTTTATTTTCAATTTAATTGGCTTTAAAAAAATGAAAAAAGCCACGTGGAATTGTTTAGTGGGAAAAAAATTGACACATAAGCAATAGACACACTTTGGAGCCAATTGAATTAAAAAAATATTTTAGGGACTAAATTTGATGCAAAAATTTTATAAGGACCAGGTTTGATTCCCTTTACAATTACAGGATCTTTGGAGTATTTAAGCCGATTAATCAATTATAATTCTCTGCACTCTCCACTGTTGTTAGAATTAAGTGATGGTTTCCACAACTTAAGTGAGAACCATACAAATTTTGTGAAGCTTTATAATTGTATAAGAAGCTGTACAATGGTCCTAATGTTACCCTATGAATACTCTTGATCTTAGTTTAACAAAAATTATAAGGGATTGTCGACAAAAATTATAAGAAACTAGCTAGAACCTTAGGCGGATGCCATCCAAGGGCGTGTATAGAACCTTAGGCAGATGCCATTGTGGAGACTTCCCAGATTACCATCCAAGGGCGTGTTATTCTTTCCAAATTACCATCCAATTGGCACATCTTCTCACTTCTATATATATGGTGCCCCTGAAGTTGCTATGTTCATGTTTTTGAAGTTTAAAATTATCGGTTTCAATCAAGTTGTAGCAGCAACATGTGTTTGATTTGTATCATGGACAATGAAGGCCAGGTTGAGCCGGAAGGAGAGTTCATATGGTATATTGTTCTTACTTCTGCACTCACCACTAGAGACCAAACATTGGTAATAGTTTGTTCGCATTCTTTTCTATGTTTATAACAAATCTAATTATGCCCTTAGTGAGTATTTTTTATTTTTTGTAGCATATTCATGCTGGTGTTGTTGTTACTCAGCATCTCCAGTACGGTCATGAATCAGTAAACATGATATTGCCTGATGGGGCTATAGAGGAATGGACAATCAAATGGACCAGAAAGGCCTCGGTAGGGTGTTTTTGGTGACGACTGGTATCAATTCTGGAGGGCGGGCGCAGAGATTTCACGTTGGGGATGAATTGCATTTTTTATAATGCCAGATAACACTACCTTTAAAGTTGAATTCCATCGAACCTAAATCGTGGTGTGCTCAAGTGTTCCATGCTGAAGTCGTGCAATTTATTTTCAGTTCGTGTACTCAGTTTTGACCAGCTAGATCTGATTTTGCGTCTCCTTCAGACCTCTTTGCCCGGATTTAAATATTAATTAAATCTAATTTTAAATTATATTGTCATAAATATTAAGTAAATAATTTTTAGTTGGAGCATTGATTTAATTTTAAATTTTAAAAATAAATAATATAAATATGAGGTACGTTTGGATCCGAGAAATAATATAAAATAATGAATCATTGTTGGATTCAATTAATCGCAATTTTTCAACGAAATCAATGATTTAGAACCCGTGCATCGCACGGGTATAATCACTTAGGGGTGAACATGGGTCGGGTAAATCCAATGAACCCGTCCAACCCAATCCGATCCAATAGAAAAAATGCGGGTTGGATCGGGCAATCGGGTTAGCCGGATGGATTTTACTACAACCCAACCAAGTTCGGATCGGATTTCGGATTCAGTTCAAATCCATCCAACCCACCCCAGAATCCATACATATAATAATAATTTTTATAATTTTACTCATACTTGAAGTGCTAGTGTCGGAGTGATGACTTTTTGAAACTTTGAGACTTAAGTATTTGTAATTATTTGTCATATTTGAACTTAGAGTATTTGTTCGTAGTTATTTGTTACATGTTTATATATAGTTATTTAGCATGTTGGAGACATCTAAGTTCTAAGTGTCATGACATGACATTTAGTGTTGTTTTTCACTTTTTAGATACTATTTATATTAGATTGTTTCATGTCATTTGGTAATGAAGTTTTATGTTTTCATGATATTTGGCTATATGTCATTTATGTGGTATTATTTCTATAACTTTTTGTGTCTTTTTCATGCTATTTAGTATTATAACATATTTAATACTTTTTATAACTTTTTCTGAATTTATAATAATTTTTGCAAGATTTTTTAATATTTCAGATATATTATTATTTTAATATAGTGACCCAATAAATTCATCCAACCCAATCCAAACTTCGTCGGGTTGGTTCGGATCGGGTCTGAAGAAGAAATTCGTGAAATCCAACCCAACCAATTTTGATCGGTTCGGATTTTATTTTGACCAAAATCCATCCAATCCAACCCATTGCACAATCACTAGTTTAAAAGAAGACAACAATAGCACCTATCTTTGCGGACGCGGTCGTGCTTCTGAAGTCTGAACTCCCAACCGGCGAGAACTCATCATCTTTCCGGCGAATCTCCGGTGACAACTCGCAATCGCACCCCTTGCGTCGCTACCTCCTGCAATCCCACCTTGTCCCAAAACCTTTTCTTCGCATGAGTAAGATGCTACTGAATTTGACCCTTATCATTGTTGAGCAAAAATATCATATTTTTTAACTGAATTTGGGACTTGATATAAATCTTGTGGTTGAGACTCATCATTTATTGTTTTAGATTGTTAATTTTCTGCTATATACTTGCTTGACACACATTCAATTTTTGAAATTTTTTCTTCCATAAGTGGAAAATTATCTTTATCTCTATTTGTTAAAGTTGCTACTTAACCAAGGAGAGGTGAGTAGTTAATCAAATCTATTGTGCCTTTTCATTGTAGTTGACTTGAAATGGTGCAAACTGCAATGCCTCATATGTGTACTGGGATTTTGTTTGCATAGCTTGTAATATGATTTGATTTTTTAGTTTTTCAATTTCTTATGGTTCTTAGTGTTTATTTTTATATATTGTTATAGATTTTATATATATGAGGAGTGCTAGCAAGTAGCAACAACGCACTCTTTTAAAGACACACTCCAACACACTTCTTGTTCAAAGACACTCTTAAATAAGTTGTCCAAAAATTGAAAAAGAAAGTGGAGAACACAGGGTGGGGTGGGGCAGTTTCCATTGCCATGCCTAATTATTTCGTCCGCTAGAGGCTGCTACCGCCATGTGGAAGGTAATACTTGCTCCCCCCACCCTCTATCTCAGGTTTCTTTTCTTTTAAATCTGAATGGGTTGTGTTTCACTTTGATGAGTAGTCCAGGAAGTCTATTGCTTCTTCACGGTGGAGATTTTATTTTCTGTTTAGATACTGGAATTATATGCATTATTTTAGTTTTCAAAGGTTGCTATTTGCTTAATAGGGGGGCACAATTTTATTGTCTCTTATTTCAATTTTTTATCAATCAGTTTAAATTGTATCAGCAGTTTGGTTTGTTGTATTTTACGAAAATTCAGTTCTGTAATTATGTTACTGTTTTTTATGTATTTGATTTGTTGCAGAAGTGAAGCGGAAGCTTTGTTAGCATAGTTACTGTCTTTGCTGTCTTTGGTTTCTCAAAGATGAAAATGTATGCCTCTGCCTTTTTTGTTTTGTTTCGAAATTAGTACATAGATATTCCTCTCCAATAGGATATGATTGACATTACTAATTTTTTCATAGCTTAGAGGCAAATGCTGGTGCGCTCACAAATTTTGAGGTCCTTGATTTCTTACGAGGAAAAGGTGCCTCAAAAGATCCAACACGGGTTATTGCCAAAGTAGCACAGTCCGAATACAAGGTTAGGTTTGTTATTCTGCTGAGATGATAAATAACCCATTTTGTTGGTAATTTCTAATATTTGGATAATACTTTTTAAGTTTTATTTGTAGATGACAATGATGCATCTCTAACAGGTTTATGATTATTTGGTTAATACTGCTGCATCTAATCAAACAAGGGAGAGCATCAATGAGTTCATGGCAAGCGTTAAAAAGCATGACCTGGCAAAAGCTGAGGTTCTTAATATAATAAACATCAGGCCAGCTGCTGCTGTTGAAATGTTCCCTGTAAGTATCAAAATTATGCTTCCACATTTATTTTATACTTGAGTATTCTTCTGGAAATTATCTTAGCTATGCTTTTTTTAGCTGGGCCTGGACCTACATTTTCTGCAATATGTTTTATCTGTTATTTGTCCTCAGTTTTAAAGTATTGGGTTTGTATCTGTGTCGTAAACTATTTAGCAGTGGCATATAAGCAACATAAATTTTCTCATAATGAATAGGTATTATAGTTTAATTCCTGTCTTAGAAATACCACAAAACGATGAAAGCCTTTTTCTCACGGCTCATCATGTGATACACTACTACCATAACTCAAACAGAGGACAACTCCTGTTTTTTAACAACAAAAAATTACGTAGCTCTGATTTTGTTAAAATATAATTTAGTAATGTAAAAGAAACTGTTTTAGGTTGGATCGACAAGTTTAGAAACATGATACCTGCATTTCTAGTTACTTTTAAGGTGGAAAAGAAAAAGTATCTGGTTATACCTTAATCCCCATAGTTCGGAGCATAGTTAGTTAATTTAAGGAGTGGTTAGAGAGAGAGAGAGAGAGAGAGAGAGAGAAGGATCATTTTTTACTAGTTTCTAGGTTGGTCTCTTTTTTTTTAAGCCCGAAGGAATTTGCTCACATTTCTTTGATCAACTGTACAAAATGTGGTATCAAACTTCAAAGGTATCAAGAAATATAGCCAGCACTAAAGGGTTAGGCCATTGGGGATAATGACTGAATATTGTCCATAATTTATCTGCAAATTCTGCAGTAATTTTGCCTAATTAGTATTGGCGATTTTCTCTGAGAGATTGCCATTGTTAGGGCAATAGGCTGTTGTCTATGTTCTTATTTGTATTCTATGTAAGAATGAGGTCTGTATGACTAGTATTATGCTTTTGAAGATTGTGTTTAATTTAATATTATGTCTCTAGCCTTGCGGAGCTGTAATCATTTTATTTTATTTTAACCTTTATTACACAGATCATAGAGGAGTGTGAGTCCCGTTTTCCAGATGAAGAAGTCACTGAAATAGTAGAGCTGGTGAAGAAAACATTGCCAGCCCCACCTGCCAAAAAGAATGTGGTGGAAAACCCTGAGGGCAATGAAGAAACGGCAACACTAGAACATGAAAATGATACCAAGATGAGTGAAGACCAAAATGAAGGTGGAGAACAAATGGACACAGATTGAGATCCTAATTGAATGTAAAAGACAAATAATCATTACAACAGTGATGAACACGAGACAAGTAATTATTTGGAATAGTTCCTTGATATTTTTCACTGATTATATTCTTCTGTTAGCAGTTCTAATGTATTATCTCATTTTAATTTGGTCTCAACACTGTCTTAATGTATTATGGACTAAATTTATTTTATAATGTTTCAACTTAATAAGAATTAAGTGTGTTTGGATACTAATTAAGTGCAACATGAATAAACTTTCATCATACTCCTTTGTTCACTTTGTCTTAAAGTATGTTCTAATGTTCATTTGCATTGTCAACATACATACAAGCAAATCTCCAGCATTTTAAGAGCTTCTCCAATGGAAGTTGCCCTTATTTTAGCAAATAATGGTGCCAATTCGTTGAACACTGGAGAAAAACTCTTTATTTTTTATGGCGTAATAATATAGTAGAATCACTCGACCAAAAGAGTTTAGTACATCAGATAAAATAAACAAATCAAGTCCTATAGGACCCTCCTTAATATTTTTTTTTTGGTCAAAGACCCTCCTTAATCTAAGTGCAATTAGGAGAGGAGAAAGCTAGTTTAGCAAGAATTTGCAGCCTTGTTGCGACACCTTCTAATAAAAAAAAGGCTTAAATAAGTTTTTGGTCCCTATCCTTTACAAAATGTTTGGTTTTCGTCCCTCGCCGGAGCAAAGGTGGGTTTTAGTCCCTAACCTTTGCCAAAAGGTTTGGTTTTCATCCTCCGGAGCTCTGGGTCAACGCCGGAGCTCCGGTGGCCCATGTGGCAATGCCACATGGGATTAATGAGCCATGTGTTATTAATTTATTTATTTTTTTAAAAAAAGGAAATTAACTGATTAATTAAAAACCCTTAACTCTGAAAGGAAAAGGAAAGAGCAGAGGTAGATGGTTGTCGCTGCGTGTGGTGCTCAGATAAAAACTTGTACCCAGACTTTTGTTATTATATAGTTATATTTAACATAAGAGTAGAATCTCTAAATTATTTTGATCATCAATAGTTCTCATATGCAAGGGAATGTTCACAATTTTACTAGCCAAAGCAGGATGGAACAGGCTAAAAACAAGTTCCATGTTCCAATCGTGTAAAATTGGAGAAATCAGATCAGCCGCCACACACAGTTGTGTATGTATTCTATCTCCTTGCTGTATGTCTACAACTTACCCCCATCAGGAAGCCAATCATCATCTGCTAACCTTAGTTCCATCCCCAACCTTCCATAAACATCCCAGTTTCATAAACCAACCTGTTTTATGGATACTTGATCACTCTGTACCCGGCACTAGCATCCAAAATTGAGCACCTCCTCCCAAGTAAATCTAGACTCTTGAGAAGCCTCCACCAATTCATAGCCAACAAACTAGTTTATCCCACCTCAACCAGTGGATTTTCCTCTTATTTATATCCCCACGCTTGAAAAAAATTTGCAATAGTGCAGATATTAGGGAATTGATTTTAATGTCACCCACTCACCGCTACTTGTTTTCTCGCCATTCAACTTTACCGCACTTATGTGTGCAGGAATCAATTACACGCCGAACTTATATGTGCGTCACACAAGTTATACATTCCGCACATTAAAAGTGCGAAAGGGAGATGACATGAATATCTAAAGACAACGGCAATGAGGACATAATGTAAAAGGGTATGTTTGAGCCCACATACTTAATCAACGTCTCTTTTCCTCCTATAAATAGAGGTTTCTTGACTAAATTAATTATTTGGGTATTTGATTTACCTCCAATAATGGTAGGAAGATCCAAATATTTGTCATAACTCTCCATTATCTTAATCTCCAAAAGTTGTCTAAACTCATCAATTCGAGTGCTTGGCACATTTTAGCTACAAGAGAATTGACACATGTCAATATTTTTTCCCTAAAGCTTGCTCACAAAGGTGAGCAATAGTAGAACAATACAGACACTTCTTACTAGGAGACGGGTAGCTCACTTGGTGAGTTAAGGGAAATGAAAGGATTTGTAGGGTGAAGGGCCAGAATTCAAACCCTAACCGAAAGAACTAATTTATTAACAGTTAACAACTAACATTCGCCTATAAAAAAAAACCGGGCACTTCTTACCTCATATAAAGCGGATGAACCCATAGACTTCAACAATATTGCAGAGAAAATTTTCCCATAAATGATGAATAAATAAGGAGACAATGGATCCCCAACCGAAGTTGTCCTCTTTGACGGGAGAAACTAGTATAAGGTCGTCCATTCAGCAAAATAGAGAACTTCATTGTAGAGACACATTGCATAATTAAATTCACCCAAGTACTAGAACTCTACAAGAAAGACCACCTCACATGATCATAAGCCTTTAACATTTTTTTTTGATGCTTACAACCAAAGGAAACAGAAAAAACACAAAGAAAAACTACTGCCTAAGCACCACAGACCCCATGGAGTCTGCGATGAGTAAATCCCCCATTCCAGGGAGGGGGTCTGGGAGGAGGAGGAAGCTAACTTCCTGGTTTGCTTCTGCTTTAGCAACAAAATCTGCACAAAAGTTTCCCTCACGCAGAATATGCTCCAAACGCACTCGCCACGGACGATTCAACAGCTGACAAATGTGGGCAATCAGAACAGCAAACACGTGGTACTGAGACGGAGGGTCACGCACCAGATTAATGGCAAGCATGGAATCTGAGAAGCACACTACGTGCCGGTACCCTAGAGTCCAAATAAGCCTTTAACATGTCCAACTTTAAAGTTACCATTCCTTTTTTACTTGTAATATATCATGTCTTAAGATTAGTCGAACTGATCAGCAACAAAATTACGCTCGAAAGAGAGGTGAAGGTGGTGGTAGGAGTGGAATTTGGACTCCACCGGCGATAAATGTTGTGGTATCAAGTGTGAGTAAGCACCACATTGGAAGAAATGAACAACTTTGAGAAGTTTAAGTGAGATGATACATACACTTAATGTCTTAAGATTTTTTGGGAAAAATGTGTGTGTCCAATTCACTTGTGGTTTGCTCTTTAGCGCAATATAAGTGAGATGAGCTAAACATCTGATGCATTACGGTCCAATAGCAGTATCAAAGCCAATAGTTAGTCTACCATGGTGACAACTTCTTCTATTACCACCACACCACATCTAATTATGTCACCCTTAAAGTTGTGAAAATACTAAAATACTTAATAAAAAAACTTTGATCAATTCCCCACCACCCCACTCTCACATTCTCCTTCCTCCTTCCTATTATCTATGACTAGGAGCGACTCATCATCTTCTTGAACTCTTCGAAATTCACATTACCATCACCGTCGGCATCCACGTTTCCGATCATTTTCCGGCAATCACCAAGCGAGCACTTCTCCCCCAATTTCCTCATCACCGAGTGCAGTTCCTTCGCTGAAATCAGCCCGTTCTTGTCCAGCTCATACATCTCAAACGCCTCCCGGATCTCCTTCGAATCTCCGCCGCCGCCGCCGCGGTGAAACTCGCCGAACTCCTTGAGATCAATGTGGCCGTCGCCGTTCCGGTCAAGCTCGGCCATCATGCGGCGGACCTCCTCCGCCGTCGTCTTGGATCCCATCGCCGCCATCAGGTCCTTGAGCTCCGAACATGAGATCTTCCCATCGCCGTTCTTGTCGAACTTTTTGAAGATCTCGCGTACCTCGTTGTCCATGGTGGAGAAGAAGAGAGAGTTCGGTTCTGTTTGGTTGAGTTGGTTTTGCGTGACGCGTGATTTTATAGGAAAAGTGATTGTAAACTCAGGAAAAATCGTTAATTAGGTGACAAGTTAAGGGAATTTTGGGTAGTAATAATGGTAGGCAAACGCGTTGTTGTGCAATTATACGAATATTTGTGGAACGTCAGAGTGTGGGGAAACGGGTAGTTATGCCATACTCAAGATGAGAATTTGGGAAAAAGTTTGATGGGACGAACCGAGGTTCGGACCCTTATTATTTTAGTGGATCGAGACCTTCTCTGGGAGTTACTTGGGATGATGAGATCTTTTAAACTTATAAGATTAGAGATAAACCTAAATGGAAACTATTTTACAAGGAAAATTCATAATACACTAAACAACCTCTGAACCCTTTAAATAATGATAACAATGTCAGATGAAAGCTTAGGGCTTGGATGTTAGTTTTGGAAAATGAGAAGTGTCGCCGAATCCAAGTTTTGGGGAAACTAATAAGTTTCTGAGTGTGTTGGTACTCTTCGCTCGATGAGCAGTTTGTTGTTTGACTATCTAGAGGATAAGTCAGGGAACTATAAGTTTCCAAGTACATTGGTACTCCTTCGCTCTTTGAGCAGTTTATTTAGCTATCCAAAGGATGAGCCGGGAAGCTTCACTGAGGCGTGAGACTTCGTGAAAGCATGGAACTTCACTGAAGCGTGAGACTTCGTGAAAGTGTGCAAATTCACTGAAGCGTGAGACTTCTAGAAAGCAGAAACTTCACTGAGGCGGGAGACCTCGTGGAGACGGGAACCTTCGCTGAAGCGGGAGACTTTGCGGAGGCGTGAAACTTCACTGAAGCGTGAGACTTCATGAAGGTGTGAAACTTCATTGAAGCGGGAGACTTCATGAAGGCGCGAAACTTCACTGAAGCGTGAGACTTTGTGAATGCGTGAAACTTCACTGAAGCGTGAGACTTCGTGAATGTGTGAGATTTCACTGAAGCGTGAGACTTCGTGAAAGCGTAAGACTCCATTGAAGCGTGAGACTTCATGAAAGCGTGAGATTTCATCGTCGTTTACCCTAGGGCAAACGACAGGGAACATTTGTTTAGTTAGACACTTGTGCGTTGGGAGGACGATACATTGTTTGATAAACATTATCACCTAACTTCATATGTTGAGATTTTGATGTTTTGATATTGGTGAACATCGTTATGTTATTTGTTGAATTGTTGAGATATTGAATATTGTGTTGTTACTAGAGATTCGATAACATGTCATGTATATACCTTAGGGTAGGAAATGCAGAACTTATATGTATAGATACAACATATATATATACCTCCTTATTCTTCACATGTTGCTTGTATTATTTATCATATTCTGTGAGTTGACCCTCGCGCCTTGGCTTTGTGTTCATGTTTGTGTTTGGGCGGTCGGCCTGCTGCCAGACGTTCAACAGTTGATTCGTGATGGTTCGTCGTTCGGGGAGGACCCGAAGCGAAATGACTACTACTGAGCCTTCGACGTGGACCCGGACTTCATGCAGGATCGGATGAGGGTCGATGTTAGGGGTGTAGTATATCGGGTGTCGTTGTCATAGCTCTGATTGTCATTTCTTATTTTGGGGCAGGGTAGGTCCCCGACTACTAACTTGTTGTGTGGTTCTCTTCCATGAGGATCACAAGGAGTTTGTCGGACGTAGGAGGTCTTTTGGAGGCCGTTCTGGGCTGACTTACTTTCTTGGAGGACTGTATTTATAAAGGTTATGACTCTGACTATGGGTCGCACTTATTTGCCTACGGGCACCACTTTCAGCTACTTTCCGTCACTTGAGGACACTCGTGACGATGTTTTTAGTTACAGCGAGGGCTGTACTTATATTGTATGTTAGTCGCTGTTAATCGCGATTGGGTTGAGTCTTTATTTCGACAAGTCTTTTTATTTAAACAAAATGAAAAAAGAATATACCTGCTTTTCCGCTTTATTTGATTTTTGGTTACTAAAGTGACGCCACCGAAATCGGGGTGTTACATAATTTACTAACAATTAACAACTAACACTTACATATAAAAAAAATCGGGCACTTCTTACCTCATATAGAGCGGATGAACCCATAGACTTCAACAATATTGCAGAGAAATTTTTCCCACAAATGATGAATAAATAAAGGAGACAGTGGATCCCCAACCGAAGTTGTCCTCTTTGACGGGAGAAACTAGTATAAGGTTGTGCATTCAGCAAAATAGATAACTCCATTGTAGAGACACATTACATAATTAAATTCACCCAAGTACTAGAAAAAGCTGACTTGGAAAAGTGAACTCTACAAGAAAGACCACTTCACACGATCATAAGCCTTCATGTCCAACTTTGAAGTTACCATTCCTTTTATACTTGTAATATACCCTCACTGTCTTAAGATTAGTCGAACTGAATATCAGCAGCAAAATTACGCTCGAAAGAGAGGTGAAAGTGGTGGTAGGAGTGGAATTTGGACTCCACTTAAATGTTGTGGTATCAAGTGTGAGTAAGTACCACATTAGAAGAAATGAACGACTTTGAGAAGTTTAAATGAGATGATACATACACTTAATGTCTTAAGATTTTTTGGGAAAGATGTGTGTGTCTCATTCACTTGTGGTTTGCTCTTTAGCGCAATATAAGTGAGATGGCCTAAACACCTGATTTTTACGGTCCAATAGCGGTGTCAAAGCCAATAATTAGTTTACCATGGTGACGACTACTTCTATTACCACCACGCCACATCTAATTATGTCACCCCCAAAGTTGTGAAAATACTAAAATGCTCTTAATAAAAAAACTCTTATCAATTCCCCACCACCCCACTCTCACATTCTCCTTCCTCCTTCCTATTCTACCGTCATACACCACCCATATCCATCTTCATACTCATCCTCCCTCTTCTCTATTGTGGTTCCTCAAAGTCGTCGCCCAACACAGTATTGCCCGTCGCTGTCGCACATTTCGCTCTTTGTTGACGTCGTCGTTCCGCTCGAAAGTAAGCTTGTCGTCATTTCCAATTCATTTCTATTCTGCAACTAAACGCACTTTAAAGTGTGTTCTTTTGCAGCTACAAACTTGACGGACTTTCAAGTGCGAAAGGAGGACACACTTTGAAAGTGTGAGCGAAGCCAAAATAAAAAAAATTAAGATTTTTTCAAATTTTATGAATTTAAGGGCGAATGGATGTACAATAACAATTTCGTAAATCATATTAATTATAATATAGTAATAATATACTAAATTGATAAATTCTACTGTGCAAAACATTTTTTTTTATAGTTGAAGTGCACAGCAATCAAACTCTTGATGAAATGATCAGATTATTACACTGGAATTCAATAAATAAGCAAGTTAAATCCTTAACTAATAACCATCTACCTACTATCTATGACTAGGAGCGACTCATCATCTTCTTGAACTCTTCGAAATTCACATTTCCATCACCGTCGACATCCACGTTTCCGATCATTTTCCGGCAATCACCAAGCGAGCACTTCTCCCCCAATTTCTTCATCACCGAGTGCAACTCCTTCGCCGAAATCAGCCCGTTCTTGTCCAGATCATACATCTCAAACGCCTCCCGGATCTCCTTCGAATCTCCGCCGCCGCCGCCGCGGTGAAACTCGCCGAACTCCTTCAGATCAATGTGGCCGTCGCCGTTCCGGTCGAGCTCCGCCATCATGCGGCGTACCTCCTCCGCCGTCGTCTTGGATCCCAGCGCCGCCATCAGGTCCTTGAGCTCCGAACACGAGATCTTCCCGTCGCCGTTCCTGTCGAACTTTTTGAAGATCTCGCGTACCTCGTTGTCCATGGCGGAGAAGAAGAAGAAGAAAGGAAGAGAGTTCGGTTCTGTTTGGTTCAGTTGGTTTTGCGTGACGCGTGATTTTATAGGAAAAGTGATTGTAAACTCAGGAAAACGCGTTAATTAGGTGACAAGTTTAAGGGAATTTTGGGTAGTAATAATGGTAGGCAAACGCGGTGTTGTGAACAAAAAGGGAAGGAATCTGGATATTTTCGACCACAAGAATCAAGGACGCGTGTTGTGGTGATAAAGTGCACGAGATATCGGGTTGTAATTGCCACTAGTCACGGTTATGGTTGTGTGAAAACCTTGCTCTCAAAACACACAAAATCATGTTAGGATAATGTTTTGATCTCATGTAAATTTGTTAATATTTGATTTTCATTTATTAATATTTGATTTTAATTTATGTTGGTTTAATTGCACTTTTCGTCCCTGATCTATACCCCTTGTGCAATTTTGGTCCTTTTTATTTAAAACGAGCAATTTTGATACACTAAAAATTAGGATGTGACAATTGGGTCCTTCCGTTAATTCTTCGTCTAAATTGACATATGTGGCATTCATTAATGATGTGTCACTGACACTACTGCCACTAGGATTCAAAATAAGCCTCCAATTAAAAAAAAAGGAATGGGAGGGATTCGTTTTTCTATTTATGTGTTTTGTTTGTTGATTTATGTGTAGTAACCAATGGTTATGAAGAAGAACAAGAAGTGGGGTTTCGAAGAGAATGGTGGGGATCGAAATGATGTATATGACCATGAGGAACAGGTGAGAGTAGGGATTAGCTGATGAAGATGACGATGAAATAGATGAAAAGTTTGTTTTTTTTTTTAATTTTCCCTTTGTGGTGCAAATAGCAATTCCACATCACTTAATATGTCCAGGTCAGCTAACAACGTTAGTAATTTGACGGAGAATCGACGGGAAGGACTCAATTGCCACAAATTAATCTTTGGTGTACCAAAATTGCTCATTTTAAACAAATGAGACCAAAATTGCACAAAGGATATAGATCAGGGACGAAAAGTGCAATTAAGCCATTTATGTTTTGACATATTAACCGTGCACACATATTTAATCTTATTTATTTTATAAAATAGTTTCATTTTAATGTTTAATATTAATAAAATGTGGTGAGTAAAGAGGAGTAAAGTCTTCAAATGATAGCTCAAGTGGTAAAGAGGTAAGGGACATGTGTGTTGGGTGAGGAGGTTCAGGGGTCAATCCCTTGTGACATAATTTATTTTTCTGATGTAAGAAAAAAGTAATGCAGAATACAAATACAAGCGCTTGTAAAAAAAAAAACACAAATTACTTTCAAAAAAATAAAAAGTACAATTTTAGTACCCCATCATTTATCATGAACGAGGAAGAATACGAGAGAGATGATTAGAAAAGAGTAACAGGTGAATATCTTTAACAAACATGAAATCATGCCTTATTTTTTAAAATATGCATTCTTGCAATATGACCCACAAGCTCACAATATATTTGCATTGTCTACTCTCACATGCAAAGATACATGGATTTTTTTTCTTCCTTTCTTTCTCATTTTCTTCTATTTTTTAACTCTTTCTTGAAAGGTTTATTGTGTGTTTGGAAAATTTAAATGAATTCACATTTAGGTGTGACTCACATTTAGTAGAAGTAATAAATAAATTTTTTTTTTGTACATCGGAAAGATAAATTGTTCCCGCCAGGAATCGATTCCTGAACTCCCCCTACCCTACCCATATGTCCCCAGCTTCTACCACTTGAGCTATGGATACAATTTGGATTAGGGGTGTCCACCGGACGGGTTCGGTCGGATACGGGCCAAAACGTCGGTTTTGGTCGGTTGAAATTACGCCAAACCAAAGCCCGCCGCCGTCCGCCCATCACCATCGGATTTGTCGGGTTCGGTTTCATCGGTTAAACGGTTAGATCTGTCGGGTACAACGGTTGTTGATCCAAGAAAAAAAATCACAAAAAAGAGAGAGGAGATGAGGAGTTCCAGGCAAAAATTCATAAAATCACATCTAATATACATAAATCCTGACTTCCTTGATAAATCAACATAAATGATAGTACAAAATTCCAGATCTATATATCTCAGACACGAAAGAAATACAAAATACAAAATCAATCAAGATCTTCACCACTATGGTGCTGCATGCAATCCCTCCGACAACGTCTTCACCATTGACGAAACCATGGCAACCGACAACGATACCCCTCAACCGCGATGAGATCGTTTTTGCTGCGATGAAATCTCTCCGTTGACGATCGGGATCGCTTCCTCCACCTCAGAAGGAGAAGGAGGTGGAGCCATGGAGGTGTGGACTTGCTGTGATACACGATAGTTGGACTTGGAGGCTAGGGTTGAGGCTTGAGAGGTGATGGAGTGGCGGCTGAGGCTTGAGTGAGAGAGGTGGAGGCTTAGTGAGAGAAATACAGAGGTGGTGGAGGCTAGGGTTGAGGCATGAGAGGTGGTGGAGTGGCGGCTGATGCTTGAGAGTGGTGGAGGTTTAGTGAGAGAATCAGAGAGTGGAGGCTTGAGTGAGGCTAGGGTTTCTGAGAGAGTACATATCTGAATATATATGGTAGGGTTAGTGAATGTGGGTTGGGTTGTGGGATTGGGCTGGCCGGCTGGGCTTGTAACTTTTTTTTTTTAAGAGTTGGTTCGGTCGGGCTTGAGTCCAAACCGTGACCGACCGACTTAAACCACTGCAAACCGTTTTTTTTTCACCCGGTCCACCCGAACCCCGACCCGGACCGCCCGGTTTTGCCAAAAAGGCCTCGGTTTGGGCGGTTTCGGTTCGGGCCAAGCCCGTTTGGACATGCCTAATTTGGATCATCTCCAGCCATTTATTAATTTCAGCGGCCAAAGTCAACAAATATTCATTATTTTTAAACAATCAACAAGTATTCACTAATTGTAATGAATCAATCAAAAATTTTAAAGACCATGTTCGGCCAAGAATAGGGATGATAACGGGTCGAGTCGGGCTCGGGTTTTTCCTATCCCAAATCCAAACCCAAACTCTCATATAAACCCAAACCCGTCGGGTTTCGGATTTACCCAAACTCGTTGTAGCCCTCAAATTCACGTCATAACCGAACTTAATGTATAGATTTTTTTGCAAAACAAAATGCAACTTGTATTATTTTGTTGTGAAAAAACCTTTTATATATTTTTTGCCAAAAAATATGATACCTTAATGTTGAAATATGATCAAATTGTTAACAAATTAAGTTGTTAACATGATATGTAAGAGTAGTTTTGCAATTTTATATATAATGTTTGGGTTCGGGTGCGGGTTTCACCAATACCAAACCCAATCCTATCGGGTTTTACTCGTAAAATCGGGTTCGGGTTCGGGCGGGCCCAACAAGTTCGGGTTTCGTTGCCATCCCTAGCCAAGAATGAGGTGACAAACATGATGGTATAGGCAAGGGTTTGCATAGAATTGCATTACATTGTCACTTACTGGATGATTGCAACAATAACTTGATGAACGATGATTGTGGTGCTGAACGATTAGGGAGACATTGCTGAATGATTTTCCAAAACGAAGGAGGATCAGGATTAATTCCAGTAGGTACGAATGAACAAGGGAACGTGAGGGAGGGGAACGCATGAAGGGTTTCAAAACGTGCAAGGAGCATTAGGAAAATGGACACGTGAGTGAGTTAAGCGAGTGTTTTAATCTTATCCATTTATTTATTTATAATGGCTGAAAATTATTCTCATTGTTCTCATATAAGAAGACTTTCTCATATGAAAAATCCCCTATAAATATATATTGTCAAAGTTTGGGCGAAAACCCTCTCCAAAGGGACACGATACAATTCTCATGAGAACTAGCCCAACAAAAAAAAAATAGCCCCCACACCACACACAACACGCACCCAAAGGAAACAAAAGGAAAACACCTGAAACCAAGAACCGCCTATAGCAAGAGCAAACATTCCTTACATTCTCTTCGCTAGGTGATCGCACCCCAACGAGATTCAATGAGGATGAGCTCGCGTATTTCTCCCTCTCTCATTTTCTCTTCTTTTATTTGGGGCAATCGTGGCGCATTCTTATTAGTTTTTATTTTTTTCTAAAGGGTATATTTGTAATCGCGTTATTTTCTTGTTTTTTAACGTTTGTTTGATTTGTAAGGAATTGACATCGATCCTCTTACGGCTTCTCTCAACGAGACTCACAGAGACCGTACCAAAAAGAAGCCGCCAGAGACCAGTGAAGTGCAACAGCATATCTCCTTTCCAAACAAGCTCATGGGAGGAGCGAAGGCAGCACCACAAAAAAAAATTTCTAACCAAGAGGACCAAGGAAGTATGCGGAATGTGGATTGAACATGTTGGAGGCAACCGTCTTCTTCCTATTATAAGAGTTGATAAAACAGTTATAGATGAGATGTGCTCTCCCTGGAAGGAAGCTCTCGTAGTATGCTTGTCGGGGAAGAAATTAGGCTATAGGATAATGAAGTCCAAATTAGCAACAACATAGAAACTTTCAGAAGATTTCGATTTGCTGGATGTGGGAAATGGCTTCTTCATGGCCAAGTTTGACAAAAGCGAGGATAGGGAGAAGGTCATAGGAGGAGGCCCGTGGATGATATTTGATCATTACTTTTCATTCTCTACTTGAAGTTTCGAGTTTATCTCCCCCGTAGCTAAGGTCGCCAAAACTTTAGCATGGATCCGAATCCCAGGCTTGAACGTAGCTTTATATGACGAATTTTTTCTCCTTTCGGTGGCTCGAGTGGTTGGGAAACCATCATTTTATCTTGGTTCACCCCCTGAACGATAGGGCTACATCTAGTCCTTGGCTATACCAAGATTTCACTAAGCTCAAGTATCAAGGACTTCTCCTTACAATTATTCTTGTACATTCCTCTTCAGGCATAACGAGTATTATTTGGTCCCTGCCTCTCCAAGCAAAACAATTATTCTTTGAACATTGCCTCTTCAGGAAAACCAAGTATTATTTGAACACTGAATCTTCATGCAAACCAAGTATTCTGAAGAGTTCTCCTCACTAAGTATTATCAGGGCTCCTCCTTTACAACAAGTATATAAGACTTCTCCTTAAACAATCTTTTTCAAGATCATTTCATCTATGATGTCTCTTCTAAAAAAAGTGATGGTAGATACATTTAAGTTCATGAATAATAAAGTATTTTATGGATGAGATTTGACTTTAAGACTATACTTTATGTTCTATTACATGAGAGAGTAAGTTAGAGATTTGACTCTTAAGAAAAAATTCTCCTCATGTTGAAGCAGACGGTGTTTATGATCGTTTCTGAGTGATGAGCTATGAGGCTTCTTATTTTCTTAATCGTGTTGAGCATAGAAGCTCAATCATGGTGAGCATAAGCGCTAAATCTGCAAGTCTTCGGATCTTCACTTTATACTCCCGAATTTGCTGAGAGAAAGATAGTCGTTGGAGCGTGTTCTTCACAGAGCTTCTAGCCGTTGGATCCAACAGTACATTCTGTACTTAATTCAGATGCACTGCTGGCATAATACCGTTTGATTGGGACCTTTTGCCGAAAAGATGTATTATGTGAGCTTGTAGGTAGCATAAGGTCTGAGCTTCAATCTGTTGGTGTATAGATATGGAAATGTGATAGTGATACCTTTGTACTTCTTGCTTTACATTTTCCTTTGTCAGAACATGTGATCTTGACTTTGCAAAACTTCTACAAGAAGCTATTCTTAGCTCTTTTGTCTTCAACGGTCATACATTAGACTTTGCAACTTTCATCATTTGATAAACCTTGTTCCACTCAATCGATCTGCTTTGATTGCTTCTCTGCTTCTGTCGTCTTTCCTTTGTTCTGACGATCTTTCTTCATTGTTCTTCAGACGATGTTCCTTGCTTCATTCATTCTTCATGTTGGTCACTAGGATCTTAGAGATAGATTTTGACCAATCACCTGAAACTTTTTTTTTGGAGATGGATTGTCTTGAAGTGTGTTGCCTAAATAAGTAGATGATAGTATTCAAAGACAGTAATCTATATTCCATTTCTCCATTTCTTGTATAAGGGAGGAAGAGGAAAACTTGATGGTGACATCGTTGTACTCTTTTTCTCAATCAACGTGCTTCATAGTGTATCACTTGATTTCTTGCACCTGACTTTCTTCTCTAGCTTGTCAGAGATGTATTTCAAATTCCTTTGGCGCTCATTCTCTGATCATTGTTTCACTCGTTCAGTCCTTGAGATAGACAATGATTGTGGATGTTGAACGCAGTCTTCTCAGACGATCTAATAGCTTCGCTCGTTTTGCATGAGTTGACTTGATGCTTTGATTCTTGTATAATACGGTTTTGATGCTTTGACCCTACATGTGTAGACCGTCTTGTGTCTTGATCATTCTTCTCTTCTCTAGCTCAGACGATATGGCATGTTTGTCTTCTTTTGGTTGTATTGTCTGCCCTTGTTGCTTTGACCATTCTTCTCTTAGGTTGAGCGTCTTCTTGCATGATCTTATGCTCTGAATATCAGACGATGAGGTATGAGGACATAAATGTGATTTCCTGAAATGTAATTCACATGATATATTTAATCACTTCACTTATACTCTTGAAAATTATTCTAATTCCAAATATGATAAACGATATATCTAGCGTTTGAACTTAATAGCAGGGACGATTAATTAGTTTGTTGGAATAAAGACCTTGGAGATCCCTCGCCCAATGTCTTCTACATATATTCCTACCTCTTCACCGATCTTAGCATTAAACTTCCTTTCTTGCCCTTTATCATTTCTATTTTAAACTACATGAAAATCGTTCCTACTCAACTCCACCCAAACGCCAGGGCTTCATACGTCGCTCGCCTTCCAGTTCTTGCAGCAAAGCCGAGCCATATATTATCTATCAATTGCTAGTTGATTCTATTAAGTTAAATTATTTAACTACTCATCTAAATTAATTAAAAATTGACTACTTTATGATGGTGAAAATGTTAGTTTTACTCTTAAAAAAATAAATATTTTTCCATTATCACTTGCTATACACTATTACCATTATTCCGTTACTCATATTGTAATAATAAAATAAACTAATCACATATAAATATTGATTTAATAATATTAGTACAAACTAATTTTCTTTTACCATTCGCTACTAACCTAAAACTGTTTCTCTACTTGTATAATTTTTTATAATTTAAATGTAGAATTTTTTGAAAATGTAATAAGAATATTTTTAAATTTATTTATTTTTTATTATTTATTACTTGCAAGTTGCAACTATTTGTTCATTATCAATTGATGACCTACATAATTATAATTTAAATAAACTAATTAATAAAATCTAATAAATTTTTCTCAATTCTTAAAACATAAAGTGATACATAAATATGGAAAAAATTATTAGAGTAGTTAATTTTTTAAAAAATTAAATTTATTCCATTAATTTTGTATTATTTTATCATTCTTTATATCATATCGTGTCATCATCAAGTCCACCTCAAACACAGATAGGATAAGACTCTATCATGTTCTTATCCTATCCTACTTTTATGTAGGATCCGTTTGGTGGACAAGATAAGCAGATAAGATATGATAGCAGTAATCATATCCTGCTGTAATATGTTGTTTGTTGCGCCAGGAGGATAGGATCACAATATCCTGTCTCTTATCTTATCCTATCTATCATGTGTAAAAACTATCCTGAGGGGGAAGTTATGATAGAAAATATCCTGACAAGATATGATATCAGTTTATGAGTATTATGAATTTTTTATTTCAAAGAAAAATTTGATATATTTTTCATTGTTTCTATCATATCCTGTCAATATCATGTCCACTCAAACGCAGGATAGGATAAGAGTCTATCATGCTCTTATCATATCCTGCTCTTATCCTATCTGACCACCAAACGAGCTCGTAGCTCTATATCTTATCCTGCTCTTATCATTTCCAATTTTAAACATTAAATATATCTTGTGTACATTGACTATAGAAATTAATTAATTGATATATTGACTATTTATTATTTAAATTCAGCACATTAATGAATTATAATATGTAAAAAATATAGTAAATTATAGATCATTAATTGTAATTAATAAAATCCACTAAAATAATATTTGATAAATATTATCATTAATAATTCAAAATGTAATTAAATAATTTTTAATTCTCATTTGTAAGCCATAATTAGCAACACATACAATATCAAATATTATATGCAGTGTATGTTTTTATTTAATAATATATATAGTCAATAGTATTAAGAATAATTAAGGTATTTATAAATTTTGACTAAAATAATAAATAATTTGTATCCTTATTATTATTTTTTCATGGAAATTAGTTTTAATTTTAATATTTAAATTATATGTATATAAACCTTTTTGTTTAATAATTAATATATTTTTTGATGCGAAGAATTACTGACTATATTTACAAGTTTTAATTGTTTTAATAATTAAATAATATTGACTGAAATAAATCCACAACTATTGAAATGTCAAACTAAAATAATAATCATATTGACATGTGGGACCTACTATTTGGTTTATATAAACTATTGATTTTATTTTCAACCACGACCACGTAGACAAAAGAAATAAGTATAAATCTTGTTGACACTGCACCTCTTGAAGATGGCTAAGATATCCTTCATGACTCTTTTTGTTTTTGTCCTTCTCTTTACAGGTATACTAACAATTTTAATATGTCCGTACCAACTTTCTCTTTTATCTTTCTTTTATTTTCTTGTGACATCATACATCATATATGTTACTTCTATCACTTCTTAAACTATCTCTCTTTTCCATTCATAACTATCTCTTTGAGGATGGAGGTGAATTGAGTTGGGGAATAATTTTTTTCGTATATAATTCTTGAACATGAATTTTTTTAATACTTGACCTTGATGCTCTTTACTCATTCCAACTTTTTGGATGTTCTTAAGTTGATGCGATGAATCCTGTTATAAGTAGAAATATTCAAATACTATTAAAACATAACATAATTTAAAATTTTAATATGTGTGAATCATTATAAATGAAGAAATCAGTATATAATAATATTCTAAATAAAATATAAGAAAACGTTCGGGTAAGAATAAAAACTTGAAAATAATATGAAATTCTGTATTTTTATATTACTTGAGTGACCCATATTGAATTATCTTGATACTGGTGTAAATGGTTTCATTAAAATTAGTTAAAATATTAAAAAGTAAAGCAAATTAAACTAATATATATATATATATATTATTAGTCAACTTTTGCTATATTAATATATATATATATATATATATTAATATAGCAAAAGTTGACTAATACGACTTCTTTTTTATTAATTCAAAACATGGCTAAAATGACTATAAACCCTTCTAATTTTTTCATTATGTAAAACATTTTAAAGATAACGTGTGTTTTCTAATGTTGTTTTGGATTTTCTTAGTCATTGCAGGGACAAGTGCACAACCAAAAAAATGTGTGAAAATGTTGGATCCAAATCATTGCACTTTTCAGGAATGTACTGCTCTTTGCGCTCCGTACCCTGGAGGTGTTGGAACGTGCGTTGGAACCGATCCTAATTATAAATGTGACTGTGTGTATAATTGTTGAGACAAAAACTAAAATATTCATGTATCCAATGTCTTAGCTTGAATGTGAAAGTACTTGAAAATAAAGTTAAAAGTTTATGAACTGTCTTCCATTTCTTATTAAGAACAAGTTAAAACGTATTGTCCTGAATTATCATTGCATATGTGTTGCGGAGAAAAGGGGTAATAGGCTAAGGAAACAAGATACCAAGGGAACTTGATGGCACATGTTTACTCAAAACCTTAATGCATTTAGTTTATGAGTCACATCTCTTATAATGTCCCCACCTCACTTGTTCTTAGCCAATATGTGGGACTTCAACTCACACTTGAATTCTCAACATTCTCCCTCTCAAGTTTGAGTCACCACCACATTACCATACTCCCCCTCTGCGGAAGATATCCTCCCTCTCTTGCTAGATGGTGCATTTGGATAGGAAGTGCGACCTGCACCAATGTTCCTAATTAAAAAGATTTATCATTCTTTTGGGCTCACCTCATACACACAAAGAAATCTGTCTGTAAGGTTGCACCACCTTAGTTTGACCTACTATTATAGGTTGATTCGGTTATGTCTTCTTTAAAAAAATTGTTCAAATTTGGCCCAAATCTCTCCTAAATTATATTAGAACCGCTCCCGCACCCCACCACTTTGCCCCAAGCCCTGCGACAACACCAACTCCTCACTGCCCCTCATTTTCTCCACCACCCTCCCTCCCCTCTGAAGGTATGAAAAACGGTAGAAAGGGGGGGTTTGAATAACGTTTTCAAGATAAAGCTTCCACCTTAAAGATTTTAACAAATCTTTCGAGAACTTAAGTGCTAAAGATAAGAGATAGAAAAGTACACAAGGATTTTATCCTGGTTCACTTGATAAATCACTCAAGCTACTCCAGTCCACCCGTTAAGGTGATTTCTTCCTTCTTAGAATGAAGGCAATCCACTAATCAGGTAAGAGTTACAACTGCACTTGAAACCTACAAGTGACTAACAATTACACTGACTTAGCTCACACTAAGATTCACTCTCTTAGTCTTCTCTAGGATCCGATCAGCCTTGATCTCCTAAAGGAACTAAACAAACTGTTTATCAAAGAATTGTTTACAAGAGATTTGCTTCTAAAAAGCTAATAGTAAACTCAATGAATTTCAGATGAAAGAAAGCTTAGAAGAATTTGAATATGTCTTGCGCGTATGTGAATGCTTCTAGCCGCTTCTTTCAGTCTTCAGCCTCTTTATATACTCCAAGGATTAGGGTTGAGCGTTGCATGGAAAATGCTACCGTTGGAGGGCAGTTCTGGAAAATCCAGCTTCTGCTATGTCTGAGACTGTTAGGTAGGTCTTCAGGAAGGTACAGTTGCTTTTGTACTTGGATAGCGACTTGACCTTTAAACCTAGGAGACTTCTGATCAGGGGAATGCTTCATATTGGAACTTGTGAAGCCGGTTGATCAGAGTCAGAGGGAAAGCCCAGATCCTCTGACCATTGTTTCTTCTGATTCTGAACTCAGAGGAAAGAACATGGTCTTCAGAGTATCTTGCTTCTGGACAACAGAATTTCACTAATCAGCTTCTGGATCTTCAGAGTCTTCTACACCATCAGAATATCTGAGCCTTCAGTGTTTCTTGGTTATCAGACTTTCTGGATCTTCAGAGCTTCTAGTGACTGAGTCCACATCAGAGTTTGTATAACTTCAGAACTTCTGAAGCTTTTCCACTGTTCATACTGAACATGGTGAATGCGAAAGCGTTGCTTGGGTTGCTCTTTATACACAGTGCTTCTGATTTGTGTGAGATTGAGTTGAGGTCAGAGCCTGTAAATAGCACACTCAGAAAAACACGTTAGAGTACCACAATTGTTCATATCAAAAGGTTAACTTGTAATCATCAAAACATAGAGTTGTACTACTAGATCAAAACTTGATCTTACAATCTCCCCCTTTTTGATGATGACAAAACTAAGATTTTTGATGAACAATTCTTAAACATTAAACTGAATTCACTCAGAGTTTAGAGATATAGAATAAGACTTATCCTGATGTGAATAGTTTATCTTGCTCATTCTGAATTCAAGTCACTGCTTGATTCTGAGCTTAGCTCCCCCTGAATCTAATACTTGATGAAAACGTTAGTAAAGTCTAGATTCTGAGCTAAATGATATAAGAGTTCAGAGTGAAAAACTTATGACATAGATGAAAATCGAGTAATCAGAGCGCATAAGTAATCAGAGTCACGGACAAGGTATCAGAGTCTTGGGTATCAGAGTCAACTTAGAATCACTTCAGAAGAAGTGAAATGTATTCCTTGTATTTGCCCAGTGACACATCTATGGTCATGAAGGTGGAACTCTTAAATTCTCCAAAAGAAAAATAAATCACACTAACACATCTTACACATCAAAAACTGGGTTTACTCCCCCTTTTTGTCATAAGCAAAAAGCTTGGGGTGTGAAAAACTTAGCTTGAAGTACAAGGTACTCCCCCTTAGAGAAGGTCTAAGTTTAAAGAAAATGAAAACGATGCAAGAATCAGAGTTAGGCGAAATGAATAGAAGAGTTAATGCAAGAGAAGAACATTTACCACCGGTCAAGGGAGTAAAGAGAAGGGTCAGTTACCAAGAATTTAATCTCGAGAAACTGTAGGAGCATTAACTTTCGGAGAGAAAGTGAAGCCTATATAAAGAGTGGGAGAGAGAGGTAAGCTTCACAACTCGAACAATTTTCAGTAAGAAAAAAAATGGGCATCATACATCATAGCACTAGAAGAGCTGAGGAAGAAGGCCTTCGAGGAGGACTTGTTCCTGAACATCAGGCATCCAGAGGGTACAACGACCATCTCGGAGCTGACACGGACACTGCTGGAGGAGGACCTGCGTCCAGAGTTGAAGAGAGACCTGAGGGAATTTCTTGCCTTCGTGGAGGAGGTGCAAGAACTCAGCCGGCTTGAACTCAAGCTGCTGGAAGAAAAAAAGATCTTGGAAGAGAAGCTCAAGACTGCAGAAGAGATTCTGGAGAGGGATGAGCTAAAAGACAGGCTCAGCAACATCCAGTATGCACTGGAGCGTCTGGAGAAGGATAGGTCAGAGCAGCGCCAGGAGTGCAGAAGAATGAGGAGGGATCCTCCATTCTAGACTTTAGGGAAAGAATGTATGATGTAAACATAAAGAAATTATGAATAAAAAGATTTTTGCAAACATATGTGACAAAAATATATATAGATATGCATAGATAATCACAAACGAACAAAGTAGAATAAATAAGTAAAAAGAAACAGAAGTTAACAAAATAAAACAACGTTAAAGAAAAAGAAAAGCGAAGAGATCCTAAAACTAGGGTTTATCAGTTCGACGCAGAAGTTCCATCATCATGTGCTTCATTTCAATTAGCATGGATTCATGAGTGTCAAGACGCTGTTCCATGATGTCGAGTCTGGACGAGCTTGACTGAGTAGAACCGGAAGGAACATTCTGAGCAGATTGAGGAGCTGGAATGGAAACAGAAGCAGCAGAAGTAAACACTACTAGTGCAAGTGCTTGGCATCTAAGAGCTTCAGCCTCAGCTTCAATTCGTTCTGCCTCTAATCTGGCTTGTTCAGCTTGAGCTGCTGCTTGACGTGCAGCTTCTTCTGCTTGTTCTTTCTTTCTCTGAGCTTCTTCAATAGCTTCAAGAAGCTTATGTCTCTGTTCTTGTTCATGAAGAGCCACCCTTCGAGCAAACCTTTGCTTTGCAGCCTCAATCCTCTGACTTCCCTCTGCATGCAGGAGCTGCATCATAATTGGAACTTGAGCCACTAGCCAAGTGCCCAGATTGTTCCACTCATCAGCCACACGTTCAGCATTCTCACTTAGGTCAGTCTGACCGTGCACATTGCGTAGCATCAAAGAGGCTTCATGATAGAAAATATTGATGCACTCAGAGAGAGATGTGGGTCGGAGGTGAGTGTAGGGAATTATGGAGAGTTTGGTTTCAGGAGAGGCTGGGTGATTGCTGCTGTGAGCTTCAGAGGCACCTTGTGGAGAACCAATGTTAAACATTTGAGCATTGGGTTCAGAGGTTCCAAGGTGAGGTTTTGAAGTTTCAACCAGAGGATGAGGTGATCTAACCGAGGATTGGTTAGACACAGATTGGTCTGGTTCAGGTTCTGGTTGAATAGGCTCTTGTTGGTCAGGGGCAGGGTGAGCTTGTTGAGCCAAAGGGTCTGCCTCATGTAAAGGATTGGCCAAGATAGGTTCATCTGGGTCAACTAGACGTTCAGGTCTAGGGCCAGGATATCTCCTAGGGCTTGGACAAGTGAGATAATACTCTTCTAAGGTAGACACCTTTTCTTTTCTGACCTCCATGAACTTTCTAATGGATTCAGAGTTATTGGAGGGAGAAGAGTCAGCAACATTGGTTGGGAAGGATACAGGTGTAAGGGCTGTGGAAGAGTCTGTATCCGTGGGTCTGAGAGCCAGACGTTCTGATGCTCTTGGGACAGAGTGATCAGAGGTTCTGGGTCCAGGTTCTGTGTGGGTAGGCTCTGGTTGTTCATGAATGATGGGTTCATAAGTTAATGGGTTGTACGGAATGGTAATGGGAGAGGTTGGTTCTTCTGACCTAGAGGGTTGGTTCTGGAGCAAATTCCAGAGAGGTGCTTCAGTAGGAGAAGGTTGAAAAAATGAAGACCTTGGGGAATGTGGTGGAGAGGTGGTTTGTGCAGCTGGTTGGGACTCAGGAATAGGAGTGAGGGGATTTGAAGATTGTTTGAGCAGGGCTGAAATGGGGAGTGCATCAAATAAGTTCAAATCATCATCAGAAGCAATTGCAGACTTACTTGAATGTTATGATGATCTTGTCACTCTGGCAGGAGGTTCAGTCCTTCTGATCACTGCAGCAGCTGGTTCCACCCGAGTAGGCTTCACCACAATTCTGACCTGCTTCTTCTTCTTCTTAGGAGGACCATCCTCATTATCACCATCATCACCATCATCACCATCATCAGGCTTGCTGGTTTCATCTTGCTTTCTCTTGGATTGACCAGCCTTCTTCTTTTTGATCAGAGGAACATCTGATTCCTCAGAAGATTCTTCTAGGATCATCTTCCTCTGAACTTTCTTCTTGGGAGGAGAAGGAAACTCTGGAGCTGGCGGCAGTCTGCTGAAGAAGTCATCGAGATCAATTTCGAATCCTTGAGCCCTTAGGTCTTCAACATAGCACCTAATGGCGTCAGGATTGTCTGCCTGTGTCCACAGAGGGTAGTCATTCAGAGGCATCCTTCTACTTCTGATCTCAGAAGATGTGTCTTCATGGGCAGGAGCAATCTTCTTCTTGATTAGGCCTATCTTCTTTAGAGAATTTGCCGTGAAGACATCACTGACAATGGTGGTCAGATCCTCTGTGCATCCAGCATTTATCAGATCTTGAATGAGGCCACTCTCAATGAAGAGATCAGACAAAAGTCTCCCGAAGGGAATATACTTGATCGCTGACTTGATGGAGGCAGTGGTACGAGACTTCCGGATACATTCCTTCAAGTAGGAGAACAGGAAGTAGGGAAGGCAGATCTTCTTCTGGTCTTGGATGAAGAACAACATCACCTTCTGGTTGAAGTTGATGTAGTCTGGGGAACTGCCCTTTGGTCTCTGGTTTATGCAGTGGAGCAAAATTTTGTGCCAGATCCTGAGCTTGGGATGAAGGTCCATCACCTTGTAATTCGTCTTGCCCGGTTTGTAATTGGTGTACGGGGCCTTGTTGATCTCATCCTTCGTCTTGGGTTTCAGCTTCGATTCCGTGAATTGGAAACGATACCCAAAAGCAGTTTCTGCACCCAGCAAGTTCACGAAGGACTTTTCTGTGATGATGATCTTTCTTCCAAGAATGTGAGATACCACCTGAGTATCATCGCAGTCGGCGTGCTTCCAGAATTCCTTGATCAGTTTATCATACACCGGTCCACGAAGTCTGTTGAAGTAATTTCCCCAACCTTGAACTTGGACTTCAGGACGAAGATCATACCCATTTGTAGCCAGGTTGTCGAGGTCGAATCTCTATTCTGCCAGGACTTGAAGTTCCTCAGGAGCATATACGCAGTGAACGGCACAGCCCCGTTCTGCAATCGGAATAATCTGCTCTTGAGCTTGACCTTGATCTTGTGTCGGATTCTCAGGGCCCCTTTGACCCGTTGCTAGACCAACTACCATGTGAGGGAACTGGGTTGCATCTGCAGTAGCCCTTCTGGTTTGACTCACCATTTTTGAAGCGGTTGAAGGTTTAGGTAGAAGATGAAGGTTGAAAGATGAAGAGAGATCGAGAGAGAAAACGAGGATAAGCGGTTTTGAAATAGCAGAGAGAGAGAGTAAAAACCGGAAGTGAAAGAGATCGTGTGTGTATAGTGGGTTTTGACAAATAACCGTTGTTGATTCAAAAAGCAATTTAAGATCAACGGTTGAAAATTAAAGATAGATAGTAACAGTAAATACACACATCACACATAGGAGAGAAGCACATCTACACGCAATCATAACAGACTGTCACACGGGCACAAGGAACTATGCATCAGAAATACTGATACACGTGTTGCTGTCTCAGCTTCAGAGTCAGTACCAATGGGTACACACACTCTGATTGAGTTACCTTCTGGACTAGACATCTTCTGATCAAGAAGTATCATAGTCAGAGGTTCTGATCCATCATCACTCTGGACAAAAGTCCATGTTCAGATTTTTCAGAATAAAATTAAATCTATCCTCTGCTAAGGGCTTTGTAAAGATATCTGCCCATTGATGGTCAGTATCAACAAACTTCAGAAGAAGTACGCCCTTCTGTACATAATCTCTAATAAAGTGATACTTTACCTCAATGTGCTTTGCCCTTGAATGCAAGATAGGATTCTTACTCAATGAGATTGCAGCAGTGTTATCACAATAGATTGAGATATTGCTCTCAAGGATCTGATAATCCTCCAGCTGATGTTTCATCCAGAGCATCTGAGTGCTGCATATTGCTGCTGAGATATATTCTGCCTCTGCAGTTGATAGTGCAATGGTTGATTGCCTCTTGCTTGCCCATGAGACTAGATTGCTTCCCAGAAATTGACAATTTCCAGAAGTACTTTTTCTCTCTGTTCTATCTCCAGCATAATCAGCATCACAATAACCTGAAAGCTTATACTCTGATGTTTTCTTATACATCAAGCCAAGGTTAGTGGTGCCTTTCAAATACCTTAGGATCCTCTTAACAACAGTTAAGTGGGATTCCCTTGGATCTGATTGGAACCGAGCACATAAATGAACACTAAATAATATGTCTGGCCTAGATGCAGTTAAGTATAAAAGTGAACCTATCATGCCACGATAGAGCTTCTGACATACTTTACCACTTTTATCTTCTTTCTCCAGAATGCATGTAGGATGCATTGGAGTCTTGGCCACTGTAGATTCCAGCATATTGAACTTCTTCAGAAGTTCTTTAGTGTACTTGCTCTGATGGATATATGTTCCTTCTGGTGTCTGATCAACTTGTATTCCCAGAAAGTACTTTAATTCTCCCATCATACTCATCTCAAATTCAGCCTGCATCATCTCAGAAAATTCTTTGCATAGAGATTGATTAGCAGAACCAAATATAATATCATCAACATAAATTTGCACAATTAAGATATCATCTTTATAAGTCTTGCAAAAAAGAGTTGTATCTACTTTACCCCTTACAAACTCATTCTCCAGAAGGAATGAGCTAAGTCTCTCATACCATGCTCTGGGAGCTTGCTTCAGACCATAGAGTGATTTCTTCAATTTGAACACATGGTCTGGTTTCTTCTCATCTTCAAAACCTGGGGGTTGATGAACATAGACTTCCTCTGAGATATAACCATTTAGGAAGGCACTCTTCACGTCCATCTGATGTAGAACTATGTTGTGATTTACTGAAAAAGAGATCAACAGTCTGATTGCCTCCAGTCTTGCTACTGGAGCAAATGTTTCAGTGTAGTCTATTCCTTCCTGCTGGCTGTAGCCTTGAGCAACTAGCCTTGCCTTGTTTCTGACTACATCTCCTTTCTCATTCAGCTTGTTTCTGAATACCCATTTTGTTCCAATTACATGGACACTCTCAGGCTTCTTCACTAAGCTCCAAACATCGTTCTTGGAGAATTGATTCAATTCTTCTTCCATGGCCAGAATCCAATCCTTGTCCTGAAGAGCTTCATCTATGGACTTGGGTTCAATTAAGGACACCAATCCTTTCAGACTGAGCAAGGTCTCTTCAGAGGGTCTGAAGGCAGATCTGGTTCTGACTGGTTCGTCTTTGTTGCCCAGAATCAATTCCTTAGGGTGAGCTGCAGTGATTCTGCTCTTCTTCAGAGTTTGTGAGTTAGAGGGACCAGCTTCTTCCTCTGGTTCATCTTCCTCTGGCTCAGCTTCCTCTGGAGCTTTGCCTTTATCAGAAACATTAATGCTTAAATCTGCAAACTTTTCAACTAGCTTTGACTGGTCAGAGTCAAGCTTATCGTCAAATCTAACATGAATAGATTCTTCAATAGTCTTAGCATCAGTATTATAAAATCTAAAACCTTTAGATCTATCAGAATAACCAAGTAATAGACATTTAGAAGACTTAGCATCAAATTTATGCAATCTATCCTTAGTATTGAGAACATAACAAATACAGCCAAAAGGATGAAAATAAGAAATGTTGGGTTTTATGTTCTTCCACAATTCATAAGGAGTCTTATTCAGAATTGGTCTCATAGAGATTCTGTTCTGAATGTAACATGCTGTATTTACTGCCTCTGCCCAAAAGTGCTTAGCCATGCCAGTTTCTTGGAGCATGGTTCTAGCCATCTCCTGAAGAGTTCTGTTCTTTCTCTCAACAACACCATTTTGTTGAGGAGTTCTGGGACAAGAGAAATCATGTGCAATTCCATAGGAATCAAACAGACTCTCAAATTTGTCATTCTCAAACTCTCCACCATGGTCACTTCTGACACGCACAATCCTACAAGCCTTCTCGTTTTGCACTTGAGCAATGAAGGTAGAGAACACAGCATGAGACTCATCCTTGCGGGTTAGAAACTTTACCCATGTCCAGCGGCTATAGTCATCAACGATAACCATCCCATATCTCTTGCCACCTATAGACTCAGTTTTCACTGGTCCAAAAAGGTCGATATGCAGAAGTTCCAACGGCCTTGAGGTTGAGACAACATTCTTTGCCTTGAAAGGGACTTTTGTGAATTTGCCTTTCTGACATGCTTCACAAAGAGCGTCTGAAGCGAACTTCAGATTGGGTAAGCCCCTGACAAGGTTTAGCTTGCTCAGCTGAGAAATCTTTCTCATACTGGCATGCCCTAACCGTCTATGCCATACCCACTGCTCTTCATTAACAGACAGAAGGCACTTCACATTCTGAGCCTCCAACTCAGATAATCTGATCTTATAAATGTTGTTCTTCCTCTTGCTGTTAAACAGAACAGAGCCATCGATTTGACTTACAGCCCGGCAGGACTTTTGATTGAATATAACATCATAACCCTTGTCAGCTAATTGACTTATAGACAATAAGTTATGTGTTAAGCCGTCTACCAATAACACATTATCAATGCATGGACTACTATCTGCACAAATAGTACCAGTACCAACAATTTTACCCTTTTCATTTCCTCCAAAGCCAACTTCGCCTCCAGGCTTAAGTTTCAGCTCTCGGAACATACGCCTTTCTCCCGTCATGTGACGCGAGCATCCATTGTCCAGATACCATGATTGGTGTTTCAGTGGAGCTATCAAGGATATCTGCAACATAGATAATCTTGTTCTTAGGTACCCACTTTCTGGGTCCTCTCTTGTTAGTTACCCCAGAGGTTCTGATCACCTTGGGTGTCTCAACATGATATTTTAAAGGAATATTTGCATGATATTTAGTCACAGAGAAGGATCCCTTTTTAAGAGGGTTTTTAGCAACTTTAGCAGGTACAGGATCAGGCAATATGGTACCAGAGGGAACAAAGCATTCATACAAGGATTTAGCTTTAGACACAGAGGGCTCATTTCTAATTGGTTTAGAATAGCCAATGCCATGCATTCCATTTCTGCTTACGCCATAGATCATTGAAGCCATTAAGCTTCTATCCACGCTTTTAGCTAGGAATCTTTGAAAGACTTTTCATACTTAGATTCATTTCTACAATCAGAGGCATCACAGGCAACAATTTCTTCTAACTTAGCAATCTGGTTCTTAAGCACAGAGTTAGAATTGATCAAGGCATGATTATCATTTTTCAAATCAGAAATAATTTTCTCATGTTCAGAAGGAGTCTTGGAAACAGCAGATAAGTTCTTTTTCAGCTTCTTATGCTTAGACAATAAGGAGTTATACTTATCCATAATATCAGACAATGCATGTTTCAGTTCAGAGGTAGAGAAAGAAGCGAATACCTCATTTTCATCGTCTGAGTTAGGATTTCCTTCTGATTCTGAGTCAGAGTCAACAACTCCCTTTGACTCTGCTTCCTTGTCTTTGACAATAGCCATGAGTCCTTGGACTTCACCATCAGAGTCAACATCTTCTGACTCTGATTCATCAAATGTCACCATCAGACTCTTCTTTGTCTTGAAGTGCTTCTTTGGCTTCTTGTCCTTCTTCAATTTTGGACAGTCACTTTTGTAGTGCCCTGATTCTTTGCACTCAAAGCATGTGACTTCCTTAAGTGAGGGCTTCTTCTGACCTGAGGATTCAGACTTTCCTTTTGCCTTTCCAGAGCCTTTGTATTTGCTTTGCCTGTGCTTCCAGATGCGATTGAGTCTCTTGGAGATCAGAGTCAGCTCATCTTCATCAGAATCTTCTGATGCTTCTTCAGATTCCTCCTCTTCAGCTTGAAGAGCTTTTGACTTCTCAACCTTAGCCTTTTCAGATTTAGATTTCAAGGCTATGGACTTTTTCCTCAGATCTTGCATCTCTGAGCGCTTCAGCTCATGGCATTTCAAAATGCTGATGAGTTCTTCTAAACTCATATTCTCAACGTCTCTCGTGAGCTCTATTGAAGTCACTAAAGGCATCCAACTTTCAGGAAGACACCTGATGACCCTTATGACATGATCTTTTGTTGTGTAGCTCTTGTTGAGAGGTCGTATGCCAGCTACAAGCAGCTGAAATCTGGAGAACATTTCTTCAATGGACTCATTTGGCTCCATGATGAAGGATTCATACTTTTGGATC